>NC_134486.1:49561124-49848624 GCF_040206685.1 Ascaphus truei | reverse complement strand
CCCCCTTGAAAGTTCGGGACTTTTCCCATAGACTTCAATGGCGGCCAATTTCCATTGACCGGCTATGGCGGAAAACCCCCGTTGACTTCAACGGCGGCGTGGCCCCATTTAAAGTCTATGGTGGCGGATTCCCATAGCCGCCAACGGCGGCGGTTTGCCATTGAAAGTCTATGGCGGCGAAGCCCGTTGTTTTCAATGGGGATTTAGTGAAAAACCGTGATGTAATTTACAGTAGAATTTATTGTATTAAAATAGGAAACGGTTTAAGGTGTATTTGTGTAACTCCAGTTCCGAAGGTCGTAGCAAGTCTCAAATTGGACTATATGGTTTCCCAGTTCCGGCATTGAGAACTGGGAAGTTTGGACCCGCTGGACCCAACGGAACCGGATATTTTAATATGGTTGTGTATTATCTTTAATACTGTGTTCCAAGGTATGGGCAGAAACCAGAGGGAATTCCTTTGGCCATAAGTTAGCAGATGGCCAGGGAAGCACCCTAATGTCTAGAATTGAAGTGCTGTTCAAAGAAGTTTATCACCTACACTGTTTACAGGAGGGCGGAGATGACTCAAAACAGAGCAGGCTATAAGTGTCCCATTTCACACCTTACAACAAAGGGTTTCCTGCCAGAAATTCCATTTGGTAGACTGGCTGGATTCCTGATGCAAATGTGGGGCTGCAGAAATGAGACCCCAGAGTCCAATTGAGCATTTGCCAACTAGCTGGGGGCGTGTATCAAAATGTGTTCCCATGTTAGTGAGTGGCTACAGGTAATTGAAAACCAATCACCTTTACTTAATGTTAAGGATAGGGTTACAAAAGGTATATAATCTGTGGTCAACCCTTTATCCTGTGTTGTTCGTTCTTCTATACCATCTTGATTGCTGAGAGAAATGCTATGCAATGTCTTGGGATGATGAAGAGTGCTGTATGAACTGCCAGTCCAGATGTGACTGTTTCATCATTTCCAGCTTTAACTAAGTGTCCATATTTTGCCTGTTATTTGTATAATCTGTTGTGTTCACCTTTATCAAGGAATAAATTATATTTTATCATATCTAAGTCTCGTCCCAGTTCAACCCAGTTATATATATATTATATTATTATATTATTATATATATTTGGTGTAAATTACAGTGTGCCATAAAGTCACCGTGACAACCCCTTCATTGCCTTAGCGGATAGCCGCTAAGGCAATGAAGCTGCTTTAATGTTTTCTTATTAATAGTGTGCGGGAGCAGGGGGTCCCCTGAACTGAACCGCATTGATTTCTGCCTCAGGGACACCCTGCTTCCCGAGTTACAGGCCCCGGTTTGGGGCATCGGTGCCAGTGTCGCCGCCATCTTTATTGAGCCCACGTCGTGTCTTGGACGCTATAAAGATGGCGGCGACACTGGCACCCGATGCCCCATACTGGGGCCTGTAACTCGGGTAGCAGGGTGTCTCTGAGGCAGAAATCAATGCGGTTCAGCTCAGGGGACCCCCTGCTCCCGCACACTAGTATTAAAATGTACATTATGCAGCTTCATTACAATAGCGGATAGCCGCTACGGTAATGAATTATTATTTATTGTTATGTGTGTTTTAATACTAGTGTAGATGAGCAGGGGGTCTCCTGAGCTGAATCGCATTGGTTTCAGCCTCGGGAACCCCCTACTTCAGGAGATACAGGCCCCTTTATGGGGTGCCGGTATCCCTCTGCGGAATTTAAATGTCCCGGTCACGTGACGCGGGAGCTTTAAAGTGCAGGGGATACCGGCACCCCATAACGGGGCCTGTATCTCCTGAAGTAGGGGGTTCTCGGACTTGAAACAATGCGGTTCAGGTCCTGAGACCCCCTGCTCATGTACACTATTATTAAAATGTATTTATTTAGTGTACGATCGCCTGTAACAGCCTTGCATGGAGATGGCAAATCTCCATGCAAATGTTACATGCGGCTTTTTTTTCTATCAGCTAGCGTACGTAAAGGTTAAGAAAGCTAGCAGGGGGAAAAAAAGCAACACGTACTCTGTGGCTGTTCTGAGCTATTTTGAGCAGGTACGTTAAAAAATAAGCGTAAGGCCTTAGTGAATCGCATCCCCGGCCTCACTTTTTAAAGAACCTGCTTTTTGGAAAATCAGAACGCAAAGCCATTGAGCTTAGTGCATAGCCCCCATAGTCCTTAGTAGGTGTTAGTCTTCTGGTTAGTGCACAATGAAGATGCAATTCATCAAAAAATGCATTTTTCTTAAACGAACTAACTCAAGATAACCAGTAATTTAGCTCAGTATATAGTTTATTTAATAAAGTCCAGGTGTTTTCTGTGAAGGTAGTTAAGTATATTCGGCAAGCAATTCACAATGCCATATTATGGCACTCTTAAACTAAAATTTCTCATGTCTTTTAGCTATTTTGAACACAGCCTTTTTAGCATGTCAATTGTTGAAGAGAAATTATAGATTATATTAAGTATTTGTTTGTTTGTAAAGCTCAACCCCGCTATAACGCAATCCTTTACTACATGAATCGGCTTATAACGCGATGCAAGCGTGGCTCCCAATTTTCGTATGTATGAATAATTTCCAACACGGTTATTGGTATCTTAAATACTTTATTGTACAATGCATACAATTGTACATTATTTCTAATGCGATCCGCGTATAACGCGATGTGATTCTTTGGACCCCAAGCCCAGCGTTATAAGGGGGTTGAGCTGTATGATATATTGTAATGTAGAACCTTGAAAAAAAATGTGTCTCAGCAGATCAATACATTTTATTAAGCATAAGCTTATAGTGACTCATAGAAGGGACTATTTTAATGCGGGATCTATGATTAGCAGAAATCTCACCTTGCCAAGATATTAGAGCAAGGCAAAAAGGCACCAATTAAGTGTTCAAAACCTTGGGCTATAGGCCATCTGTCAGATGTAAATAATTCACTGGATAGTGCTGTGGGTCATGTCTCTTATCCCGCCAATGAATGTGATAATGCTTCAGATCTTTAATGTGTGCCCACCCAAGGGGAAAGTATATGAGGCAGATTGATTGAATTCCTAAAAAGACAAAATACTGGTAAGATATGAGCGAATGTGCTGTTTTTATGTTCCATTTATATGATGTTAAAAATAGCCCTAAATCATCAATCCGTTTTACAATTCAAGGCAGTTCTTTGTGTTTCTTCTGCTCTTGGAAAACCTTTTCCATGAACTTTTCTTGCTGGTTCACAAGCAACAAGCCTGATTACATTTTATAGGCCATACATCATTTTGTTTCACTATATATATGTCCCAGAATAATAATTTATGATTACCAAGACACACACTTTTCTTTTGAACTATTTGCTCCTCGTGAGCTTCAGCTACACTGAGAAGATATAAATTAAAGGCATAATAACAATAGGCAAAGCACTTTTTCATATTGGCTACATTTAGATGGTTCCTCTTTTTACAGAATATAGAATACCTTGATTCAGAGTGCCACCGTTTTAAGAATGAAACATGGTATGTTTGTGGAAAGTGTACAGTACATGCATATACAATGTTCTGCTTAAATGTGGTCTGGACATCATAAATCTTTCTGACATTCTGAAAATGAGGATAACTGTGTTTTTACCTGTAATCCCCACAAATATGGTTAGTTATGGGTTAAGATATTTTGTTATTGCCTGGTTTTTGCTTGCTCAACAAAGGGTGGGAGGAGTTTTGGGTCCCCAACTCCCCCAATATAAATAGGTCCCCAACTCCCCCAATATAAATTGGTCCTGACTCCCCTGACATAAATAGCTCCCCTTTCTAGTTAGTTCTAGTTTTGTTATTATATTCTTAGTTTTAATTTGTAGATAATCCTGTAACTGTCCTATTAGAGTTCTAAGATTTTGTGATGTGAACCTAGTCTAGGAGTGGCCCTGCAGTGACCGTGGATTAGTCAGGGCAAGTTGCAAGAAGGCTTCTTGAGGATGGAACAAATAGGGTCATCAAACTTCCTAGTTCTAATCTTTGCAAAAAAACCCATCTGGAATAACCTCTCTTAAATCCTTAAGCAATTACACCCTCAATTTGAGACCCAGGAGATACCTGGTTGCAAGAATTTACACAAAATGTACTGCTGCTATTAAAAATATGCAATAAAAACTCTATATTTCTTTTATATATGTCCCATTTATTATACTTCTCTGCTTGCTGCCCTGTATCCACCATAACATCACCCCCGGCAGAAGACTTTTGCCACCCATACCACCTGGTCGGGAGGGTATATACCCACATAACATTCAAGGAGTGTTAAGGTAAATACAGGAAAATATGCTACATTATTAAGGCCATACCTAGAGTAACTTTGGCGTTAGTTGCTGCTAGAATGTGATATTGAATTTTTGCTGGAGAGGCAGTGAGTGGGAGGGTGTCTGTTGGTGAATAGTGCCAAGATTTAATTAACGCAGTGCTAATCTTGAAATCACTATTCTAATGAGAAAGAATTACATTTGTTACACATGGTTGGCTTAGCATTAAATCAGAGAAAATAATGCATGTTCCTGTTTTAAATGTTATTTTCACTAATTTAATGGACCCTAATGAATACAGTCCCTAGTACAGGTGTGTGCAAACAAGGGCCGCCAACAGAGGGGAACAGGCGGATCAGGTGCCCCAGGCCAGTTGGCTACTGGGGGCCCGGCCGGCCAGCCGACTGGTACTGCAAATTGGGCCCTACCTTCATGGCCAGGCCCTGGCTCTCCATAGCTGCAAGCTTCCCCCTCACTGTCCTACACTGAGCGTGCGACACTGGCGCGACCAGCTTCTCTGATGTCAGCGCACTGGAAGTAAGCTTGGCCCAGGTTCTGGAGCACGGTGGCATGAGAGGGAGGCCTGTCGCACGCCAGCATTTGAAGCTTGGCGTGAGACAGAGTGAGAGGCTTGCAGCTGAGGGAGAGCCAGGCCCCGGCCGCAAGAAGACCGACACAGCCAGACCTGGCCAGAGGTTGGGCCCAACTTGCAGCACCAGCTGACCCCCTCTCCCCCAGCCACCAGTCCGGCCTGTGACCATCCCCAAGTTAAGTCTGTAGTTTTTATATGTATTTGGATGGTGTATTTTTATATGTATTTGGAGTGTATTTTTATATGTATTGGAGGTGGGTGTATTTTTATATGTATTGAGGGATGTGGCTGTTTTTTATATGTATTGGCGGGGTGGGTATATTTTTATATGTATTGGGGGGTGGAATTATTTTTATATGTATTGAGGGGGTGGGTGTATTTTTATATGTACTGGGGGTGTATTTTCATATGTATTCAGGGGTGGGGGTATTTTTATATTTATTGGGGGGATGGAATTATTTTTATATGTATTGAGGGGGTGGGTGTATATTTATATGTAGTGGAGGTTGTGTATTTTTATATGTATTGGGGGTGTATTTTTATATGTATTGAGGGGTGGGGTTATTTTTTATATGTATTGGGGTGGTAGGGGTATTTTTATATGTTTTGGGGGTGGTGGGGCTATTTTTATATGTATTGGGGTGGTGGGAGTATTTTTATATGTATTGGGGTGGTAGGGGTATTTTTATATGTATTGGGGTGGTGGGGGTATTTTTATATGAAGTGGGGGGGGTAATTTTATATGTATTGAGGTGGGTGCAGGTATTTTTATATGTATTGGTTGGGGGAGGTATTTTTATATATATGTAATTTAAATATTATTTAAATGAAATGCCGGGGCAGGGCACACAAGGCCTCTGTAACTCCCTTACCTTGTCTCCGGTGGCTTCTGGCGACACGTCGCCATGGCAATACGGTGTTAAATGACGCCTCGGGGTCACATGATGTTGCATTGCGATGGCAACACACATCACATGACGTCCGAAAATTCCAGCGAAAAGGGAAGGGGGGGGGGGTAGAGCATCAATGCCCATCATGTACATTATTATTAAGATAAGTGCAAGAAGTCTCATATAACATTGTCTGCGTCTTCGTTGGTAATTCTATATTGTGCGATTACTTCAATGGGGATTTTCAACTCAAAGTAGGCATAATGGCCACATTGGACTACATATAAAAAAAAGGCACTTTGTCATCTCCCTTGTAATCATGGTTCATTAATATGTGCATGTGCTGATTTGCTTTATAATTCAATCAGCAAATACTTGGCAACAAAATCAGATACCTTTTAATGACCTTATTTGTGGGCACTGGTCCACTCGCACCACTGGACAGCAATCTTCTAAGAGGGACACCTCTGCCAGGACGCGATGCCGAGGTGAGCCAATCGCCCTGGTGGCCATGCTTAAGGAGCTACCGTGCTCCGCGGTCACCTGGAAGCTCATACCCGACACCCCTGGAGCAGTCAACTCACTCTTGGCGTCGTTTGGTACTGGTCCCAAGCCTATGACCGATGGTACATCGTAGTAGGCTGGACTGGCCATTGTAGGGCACACGGGCCCATAGCAGGGTCCGCAGCAGATGCTTCAGCTTTACTTGGGTGGTCCACCGGCTGGCGCATTACCACGGCTGGTTAGCTGCTGTCATCAGTAGACAAGGATGGGGGTAAGGACACATCCGCAGGGGAACAGTGTCGGGGCGCCTCGCATTCACTGGCAGCAATCGGCATGAAGCGGTCCTGCTCCGGTGGTACCAGTATAGCAATCCCGATTCTCCCTTGGCAGTCACATTTCCCTTCGTTGATT
Organism: Ascaphus truei; assembly: GCF_040206685.1. Lineage (NCBI taxonomy): Eukaryota > Metazoa > Chordata > Amphibia > Anura > Ascaphidae > Ascaphus > Ascaphus truei. Next base: position 49,841,968 of record NC_134486.1, on the reverse strand, counting down.
CTGTCATCTGGGGTTCCATCATCTGGGATTCTGGTTTTGGAACCGAGTCTGGAACCGGATCTGTAGCCGTCTCTGTCATCGGGGTTTGGTAATCCTCAAGCGTAGACAGAAAAGGGCTAGACACAAGATGGTTTGCTCCATTCACAAAGAAAATAGCTCCTCAAACAAGTTATTTTCCCATGAAAACACAATCAGGGCCCAAAAACCTCAAGCTGGTGATGCCGTCAGTGGATACTTCAAAGACACCTTCTGGCAATGAGTAATGGGCAAAGTCCATATCGCCTGTCCTGACTTTATGCAGACCAGGGCATAAAAGAAATGGGTAACTTACTCCTCTAGCTCGCCATGCCACTGGTAACTGAGGTTGTGGTTTGCTGCATCCTGTACCTTTCGTATGGGGAACAGAAGTTGCTACTAGCAGTTCACTGTTCTCACTCCCCCTGGTGGATTTTAGAGGAGGGGCGGCACACTATTCCAAGGGGTGTTCCTGGCTCTGCACTGAGTCACTCACATTACGAGGGCGGGGCTCTAATTTTCCCACCAGTCCCGGACAGATTTTCGCAACACTTTTCTGTGCAGTCTGGCCATCAGCAGCACATGTGCTCTCCTGACTTGGCGGGAGACGCCATTTTAGGTGTGACTCACTTTTGGCATTCCCTGATGAGAAAACCTCCATTTTGTGCACAGTCCCATTAACTACGCTAATGCTTTCTGCATATACAAAGGGATAGCCTTGGGGTACAGGCTCTGATAGATATACAACTCGTGGAACATCTTCAGAGCATAGCTCTTGTTTTGGCCCATAGGAGGGTGTTCTCATATTGTTCAGGGTGGTAGATCTTACTGAGGAGTCTGATTTCACTCAGGCCAGGTAATGTCTGTAATGCACTGCGGAAAGTGAACATGGAGGTTTGGGTGGGAACCACTCCTACAGCGACCATGTGTCGCAGAGGTTCTTGGAGCCTTGTGGCCCATTCGCTCACTTGTTGTGGCATGAGCGCAGACATGGTGGTTGGGACAGTATCACCAATTTAGAATAATTAATAGGGCACCCCAGGTCTGATCTCAGCAGCGCCTCCAAATGTAATGGGTATTACCCCTACACCAATCGCAGATAGAGTGCATGTGAGGGGGAACCTATATGTTACCAGGTGTGGAGCAGGATCACAGGAAGTCTGAGCCTCCACTGATGGGAGCCTGGGGTGAATCCTCTGGAATGATCTTACTTACAGCACCTCCACCTGTGTAGGATTCTAGGAGTGCCCCCTTACACAGGACCCACATACACAGTAAGCACATACACCGAAGAATATATAAGAACAGTTTACTGTATAGGAAACATAACCATAACATCACATCACATGTCATCTACAGTACTTCAGTGTCACCCTGTAACATTGCTCCCCATGGGTGATAACCCCACACCATATACCTAAGTCCCAAGTGTCCCCAGAGTCCCCCTCCCACCCAAGTGTGAGACAGCACTGCCCACTAGATGAGATGAGGTTGGTTCACTTGGTGTATGATACAGATACCTGCCGGATATGTCCACACCCGGACACGCAGATGCTTGCTTGGAATCCCTTGCTTCAGGAGATGATCCAAGACACCTCTGCCTTTTTCTCAATGGTGGGTGGCACCGCATGGAGTGATCCACCTTTAGACAGTCTCTGCCTCTTCTACAGCAGAGGATAATTCACCTTCCACAGCAATGCAAGATATACACGCTTCCTGGCTGAACCCTCACTTACCTAGGTTCTACAGGACCCTGTCCCTATTCTAAGGGGAGTCCCTGTAGTAAACCACAAGCTGAGGTGAGTAGGGCCTTAGCTGGGGCCTAAGGGGAGACTTCTGGCCTAGTGCAGGAGGCTACTTTCCTCCATTCACAAACACACCTCCCCTCTCTGTGTCCCAGCCCCTACTAACTCATGTGCTTCACAGTCTGCTTCCTGACTCTGCACACAACAATGTATCCTTCTCCAGCAGGAGAAGCTGCAAGCACCATTGGCTGTCTGGCTGCATGTGACCTGGGTGAAAGTGCAGTCCCCAGAGGCTGCTGGGAATTGTAGTCTTTTATGGCCCTCTTTAACATTGGGGCCGCGTGCCAACTGCGCATGTGCAAACTGGAGGATGTCCCTGACTATGGAGCGCCTCTTCTCACTCCCATTAATCGCCGCCGCATCGCATCTGCGCATGTGCGAGCCTAACACCAAACGCAAGATGGCCGCCATGTCGCTTCTGGGGCTATACTGTGCTTGCGCGAGCTTCCGCGCATGCGCAAATGCACACAAGATGACGGCGCCCTGTAGCTGATGTCGTTAGGAGACCCCGGCGACGCGATCACCCCTGCAACTGCCCTCACGCTGTCACAGGTAAGAGAGAGAACCGAATGTCTGGGGAGCCAGAGGGGACTTGGCTACACTAAAATGTTTAGTGTCCCCATCATCTAGCAAGAGAGAAATCTGGTTTCTATATGTTACTAGAGATGTGCAAACTGGACACATTAGAGTTCACAATAATTTTTTAGCATTTATATTTCAAATTTACTGAAAAATGTTACAATGAAAAAAAAGAGTATGAATATTCACCCTTCCTTTAAAACTTTATAAGAATGTCACAAAAATATGTGTTATTTTAATTTTAAAAACTAGGTCACATAACTAATGTGTCATTTAACATTGCACATCAGGGTTATATGAAAAACATTCATGAATTTCTCACATCTCCAGTTGTTACAGGGATGTTTAGTAGAGTATTTTCCTCTGTTGTTTGGAGCATTACATGGGGTTATTGTTAGTGCAGCCTCATCCTCTTATTTCTTTTAAACATTGATCTGATGGATTTTTTAAATGGGATAATATTACAGTATAATTGATAAACAATTTGTGCAATGCTCAGCGTGAGCAAGTATATGCAATAAAGATAATTAGAATCCTTTAGCTGGAGTACCCTTAAGGTATCAATAGATGAGGTAATCTCCTATGAAACCAATCTACTGGTAGTATCCCACATGGCACTGTAGTAAGGTATACACACAATAAAGTGTCCAGACACATACATGAAATAATATAGTGTGATGAATGGTAGAAGAGATATAATTCTCAAGGACTCATATGTAGTGCAGCTTCCTTGGGTGATGATTAATGTCCTCCACGTCCTCAGGTACAGGTGTGCTGATGTCTTAATTCAAATGCAGAAATAGGAACCAAAAAAGACAAAGCACTACTTTCCAGCAGGTAGAAATGATCAAAAAAGCAGGAAGAGCGTTCCCAAAGTGAAAAACAAAGCTAATTTATTAGCAGGATGGATACATACAGCATACACAGGCAAAAAAAAAAGCCTCCACCTACATGTTTCAAGCGTGTCTCAAGACCTCTCCGTCTCTTTGTCAGGGGTGGAGTTCTTAAAATGCGTGTATTCCAATTTAAACTTAGCCGGCAAGTCGATCCTATTTGGATCCTTTGGAGCGGTGGGTGTACTTCACTAAACTTTCACAGCTTTATATTGTCAATGCATCATTTTTGTTGTTTTTTATTGTCATTAAACAGCACATAAGAGAAGCTTTATTTTAAATTCTGCAAGTTTCAGCAATCTTTGAACCCTGCAGTCTTGTCACCCTGTACTGCTTATCAGGAAATAATGCACTATTAGTGCTTGTTTTGTCTTCTCTTTTCTTTTCATATGCATCTACGATTGTATGTGGTGATCCCTATAAGATTCTTCAGAAGTAACACAGCAGCTGAGCAGACATTGATGGACACACAAGGGTTAGTTTGCTGAGTTATACTATCATTGGACTGTCTTCCTAGGTGCCATATAGGTCTTATTTCCACCCAATCCTTTTCTGGTTTGGAGAAAAACAGCTAGACCAGTTAGGCAGCTTTGCAACTTTGAGGACTATTGGAACCTTAATCATTATTTAGTCATATTAAGTTTTATACATATTCACTTAACTAGCGCTTGTTCACTATTTTTTTCATCTAAGTTTCTATACCACTTCTTATGATGTTATTCAGAGCATGGAGAAAAACAGTAAGTTAGGTTACAAGTGCTTGCTTTGTAACTAAATATATATCACTTTGCTTTAGAATTGTCAGTCTAAAATTGAATCAACATTTTTTTCGACGAAAGACAACAATGTTTTTTTTTTTTTACAATCAGATTTTATATGACCTATAACTAGACTTAGAGAAATATATAGAGTGGAAGATAGAAAGTACCAAAAGGAAACAGGAAGGAATGCCTAAGGAAAAAAATAAGTAGAAACTGCAGATTTATAGAATTTTGAATGAGCTTTCACAGCTGAAACTAGACTAACCAGAAGATTGGGAGATTTTTGTATGAATGCTTATATACAAATTGTTAATTTACTTATTACTGAGGTGTTCCTGTTTTAATTGTGAAAGTTGTTTATGCGTAAATGTAGAGTATTTTTCATTACTAACTTTGTGGGTGGCCATTGCATCTCACATTTATATCTTCAGCAAAATATTTATTCGAGGGTTGAAAAATATCTATAATTTTATATTATTTTTCAATAGTTTACCTTGAAACATACTTTGGATGTGCATCTGATTTTCAAGTATTTCCTGGGAAACAATACAAAAGTACAGACATTGCTCTAAACTCTATTAGACCATAGGACATTAATAAAGAGGGATTTTTTACAACCCTGATGAAGTGACATTGAGGTCTCCCAATATTAAGGGGGCCACCCTACTTTCTTCAGGAGCAAAGAGAGTGCAGAACGACTGTTAGAGGGCTGAGAAGATTCCTCATCCAGGCCAGCTGGAGTTGGGGAATACAGCCAATCAGAAGGAGGTGTCTGGAGCATGCCTATTAGTGACTTGGGGGCGAGACCAAGAGTACCTGAGTAGGAAACAGGATGGACAGAAGAGAGCTCTGATCAGAGGTAGGGGACGAGTGGCGTGTACCCTGTCCTAATTTCTTTGTGTGTGTATATGTAGACAGGAGCAATAACTTTAATGAACCATTTGTTTGTTAACGTACTGTCTCCCACACCCCCACTCTCTTTTGTTGAGTTTGCCCTTACTTGGCTTTATCTTTAAATGGCAGAATGTAATTGACCAATGGGGACAGGTGTCCAGGTGTTATGGGTGGGTTAAGGAGCTAACTAGTTGGTGATGTTGGTGGGCTCCAGCAAGGTATAAAAAATGCTTTATCAAGTTTCACACACTTTTGAGGTACCGTGACCTTTCCCCAACCAAGTTTTCATTTTATTATTGTGAATCATGTTTTTTTTATATGTCTTTCATAAGTTTTCTTATGGTCATAAAAAAAAAGAATATAAATCTTTAATATTTTTGAGTAGTCACACTTTAAAAAGAACCTTGTGAAAAAAAATTACGGTAACAAATGTGCAAATATTAGAAAATGAGCAAATTCACAATCGAATTTTGTTGAAAAATTCACCAATCCCTAATTGATTGTAACAATAGGGTGCTAACTACAGCTTTTAAAAAAAGACCCAGACCTACATAATGTATTCAGCATTAGAAAAGGGCAAAATAATAATGAAATAAAGAATCGATAATGAAAAAGGAAAATTGTATAATATATAATATATAATACATAATATACATAAAAACAGAAAATAAAGGAAAATAATAAAGAAGAAATAAATAAGAGAAAATATAAAGAATCATAAAAAATGCTTTAGCTCCCAGTCAATATTGATGCCAAAAGGATGTAATGTATCCAAACTGTAAATCCAGTACATCTCCTATCTATTCAGCATGCCCAATCTATCTCCTCCCCGAGGGGGGGCATGGACATGTTCAATACCGTAAAATGAATATAAGATTAAACTCATTAATATTAAGATGATGAAAAACTTTTTCACCAGCTTAATATTAATGAGTACAATCTTATATTCACTTTTCAACACAATATTAATCACATTTATTTTTTAGATTTAAAGTTGTATGTGGAAGTACAAGGGAATATCCAAATGGATATATACAGAAAGCCCAATGCAAGAAATTCATAATTGATGGCTGATAGCAATCACTCTAAATTCCTAAAGAAAGGCATTTTAAAAGGTCAATTTATATGATTGAAGAGATTATGCTCTACGGATGAGGCCTTTGAGGCACAGTCTAGAGCAGGCTTGCACAACTTGTAAAGCGAGAAGGCCGAACTGCTCTAAGGAAAACAGATTTGGGCTGCACGGGTAAAGTCATCATCATCGTCATCATCATATCTCCCCCACCACCTCTCATCATCATCATCATCCTCATATCTCCAACAGCACCCCTCATCCATCTCTCCCAGCACCCCTCATCATCCTCATATATCTGCCCCAGCACCCCTCATCATCCTCATATCTCCCCCAGCACTCATCTTCATATATATCCCCCAGCACCCTCAACCTCATATCTACCCCTGCACCACTCATCATCAACCTTTGCAAGACTCACCCTCTATATCACACCCCCATCTCTCACCCATACACAATACTCCCCCTCCACATAACTCACAATACCCCCCTGCAGACCAAACACATTCTACCCCCCTGCACCTCACCTCACATCACTCTCCCCCTGCATATCACATCACTCCCCTGCACCTCACCCCATGCACCTCACCTCACATCACCCCACTACATATCCCCCCTGCACCTCAAATCCCCCCCTGCACCTCACCTCCCCCCCTGCACCTCACCTCACTCACTCCCCTGCACCTCATCTCCCCCCTGCACCTCACCTCCCCCCCTGCACCTCACATCACATCACTCCCCTGCACCTCAACTCCCCCCACCTGTACCTCACCTCCCCCCCTGCACCTCACCTCCCCCCCTGCACCTCACCTCACTCACTCCCCTGCACCTCACCTCCCCCCGCACCTCACCTCACTCACTCCACTGCATCTCACCTCCCCCCCCTGCACCTCACCTCACTCACTCCCCTGCCCCTCACCTCCCCCCCCTGCATCTCACCTCCCCCCTTGCACCTCACGGCGGCAGAGCAGGCAGGACTAGCACACTCGTGCAGTCTTGAGAGCAGGCTCGAGGAGGAGGAGGAGGAGGAGGAGGGAAAGAGCGGTTCGCGGGCAGGAGAGGAGGGGGAGCGCAGCTCGCGGGCGGGAGAGGAGGGGGAGACCGGCTCGCGGGCGGGCAGGAGAGGAGGGGGAGAGCGGCTCGCAGGTGGGAGAGGAGGGAGAGAGCGGCTCGTGGGCAGAAGAGGAGGGGGGAGAGCGGCTCGTGGGCAGGAGAGGAGGGGGAGAGCGGCTCGTGGGGGGAGAACAGGCTCGGGAGGAGAACGGGGAAAGCCGCCGCGGGCTGCACAATGAGTGCAGGTGGGCCGCATGCGGCACGCAGCCCGCGTGATGTGCAGGGCTAGTCTAGAGATTTAGGGGCCTATGCACTAAGCTCCGTGCTTTTGCATCTGGTCGAAATTAAAAATCACGTCCGATACAAAGTGAAGCCGGAGACGCGATTCACTAAGGCCTTGAGCCCATTTTCTCTCGGACGGGCCAAAAACTGGCTTATCGCACGTGTAAGCTTTTTCCCTCTGCTAGCGTTTTTAAACTTTACGTACGCTAGCTGATAGAAAAAAAAGCTGCATGTAACATTTGCATGGAGATTTGGCATCTCCATGCAAGGCTGTTACAGGCGATCATACACACAATAAAATCATTTTAATAATAGTGTACATGAGCAGGGGGTCTCCGGAGCTGAACTACATTGGTTTCAGGTCCGGGGACCCCCTACTTCATGAGATACAGGCCCCGCTATGGGGTGCCGGTATCCCCTGCACTTTCAAGCTTCCACGTCACGTGACCGGGACATTTAAATTCTGCAGGGGATACCGGCACCCCATAAAGGGGCCTGTATCTCAAGAAGTAGGGGGTCTCCGAGGCTGAAACCAATGCGGTTCAGCTCCAGAGACCCCCTACACATCTACACTACTGTCAAAACACACATATCAGTAAACAATAATTCCTTACCTTAGCGGCTATCCGCTATGGTGTTACGCCGGTGCTGCCCGCAGACCAGACCCGTCCCCTGTGCTGAGGTGGGACATAGGGATACACGCACCCGCAGCAAAGGGAGCGTGTCCGGAGTGTGGTGTTATTGTTGCCAGGCCAGGTATAGTAGTGAAGACAATACTTGCCGGTACCGGTAGCAGAGAAGGAGTAGTTATTGCCGTTGCCAAGGTCAGGGATGCCTGAAGTCACGTAGTCCAAGTAGGGCCAAAGTCGAGAGCCAGAGGGGGTAGTCGTCCAATCCGCGTCAATACCTGAGGAGTCACTGAGAGAATAGTCAAATGCTTCCATACAGAACTATGTCGAGCGACGAGTGATGGGAAGCACAGGCATAATAAAGCTGGGCAGGCCAATGGGAAAAGGAGGCAGGCCTGGAGGACTGCGCCCTGATAGGAGAGAGGTGTTACAGCCCAGCTGAGTGTAATCATTGATTTGCCTTGAACTGTGTGATGCTTGGGGGCGATGCCTCACTGCAGTAGCAGTGGTTAAAAGTGCACTGTTAGGCGTGTGCTCTGTAAACTGAGAATGCATGCACATAACGTCTGGGGCTGGCGTGCGTGTAGGAGGGCGTGGGCGCGCCTGGCGCTGAGCAGAGGAATCGCCGAGGGGAGTGATCCCGCGACGGCGGCAGGGGCGAGGAGCCGTGGAGACCAGTAAGGCAGGATTATTTTGTGTGTCCAGAGACTCCTTGCGGAGAGGGAGTGTTTTGTGTGGGAAGCGAGGAGAACGCCGATTCCTGACATATGTTAATGAAGCTGCATTAATGTACATTTTAATAATAGTGTGCGAAAGCAGGGGGTCCCCAATAGCATGTTTATTGGGGACAATTGCCCCCAATAAACATAGCAATATACAACACACATCCCCCCGCCCCCTAACACATAAAATACAGTAATGGGCATATTGCAGGGTACATGCAACCACACGCAGGTTTTCTTGATAAGGCTTATTTATTGAGCCTTAAAAATTACAGCACACAAAAACAAAACAGCTTCTTGTCAGCATACAAAAACAAAATAGCTTCTCTTCAGCATAGAAAAACAAGTCAGCTTCTTTTCAGCATGCAGGACACAGACAGTTCATCAAACATGTACTTTGAAAACAGACCTTGTAGCAATAATCTTACTTCAGCATCTCACTCCTGTCTCCTGACCAGCTAGAGACAGGGGGTGCCCAATGCTACATCCCATTGACAAAACATATATGATGAAAAGCATAAAGTAAAATACTTCAATAATAATAATAATATTAAATACTTTGTTATTTGGTTAACTCTTTGGCCAAAGCGTCATAAGCCTTCATACCAACGTCAAGGTATAACCAAATTAATGCAGGTCCTACATTACACTACACTGTGAACCCTTCCTTTAACCTCTGTAAGAAGGGAAGAACCATTATAGGTCTTGTTCCTGCAGCAAATGAATTGATGTCCCAAGTAAAAAAGGGGAAGGAGGAGGAGTGAGCTCTGGGGGGAGGTGCCATTTCATTTTTGTTTGTGTGGCCCTTCAACTGCAGGGGCCTCTCAACATCCCGGCACTTCTGACACCATATGTTGCAGGGTATATGCAATCACACGCGGGTTTTCTTGATAAGGCTTATTTATTGAGCCTTAAAAATTACAGCACACAAAAATAAAACAGCTTCTTGTCAGCATACAATAACAAAATTGCTTCTCTTCAGCATAGAAAAACAAGACAGCTTCTTTTCAGCATGCAGGACACAGACAGTTCATCAAACATGTACTTTGAAAACAGACCTCGTAGCAGTAATCTTACTTCAGCATTTCACTCCTGTCTCCTGACCAGCTAGCCTGCATGTGTGTACAGCCTGGGGGTTTTAAAACACCTTGATGAGGCAGCTGGGCGCAGACTAATTAACTCAACTGAAAGTTAACCTCCTCACTGCTGCACTGCAGACCTACACATAGGTCTGCCAGGCATATGGCTGGTGACATTTATTTACCCTGTCAAAGGGCAAAATAACTATTATCCAGATATGGATAATAGATTATTTGCCCATTATGAAACACATAAAACATGCATAAATAAAAACATGAAATCTTAATCTGAAAATCCTTATTGCATCTTACAATTAAACAAGCACCTAGACAAATGTATATCAAATGTCACACAATTGCATTTAGTGTGTACATGATGCAATTAATCTGTGCATCATGTAACACTATGCAAAATCAATTTAAAAATAAAATACACTATGAACAATGTCCCCTAACCACCAATGCCATCCTCAAAATCAAATAGAAAGTAAGCAACATAAATACATTTACCATCAATCAATCAATCAATTTCCTAAACCAATTACAATACAATACAAATCAATTATACAATTCCCTATTCAATTCCTAAAGCCAAACCATTGCCAAAATAATTCTAATTGAAAGTAACCACCATCATTCAAATCTAACTACCAGAAATAAGCCATTAAAAATAACATGTAACTAAATAAAAATTACATTACACACACAAATGTATAAATAAAGCTGCTAAATACATTAGAAATACATGAGATACATAAACATTAGCAAAACAATCATCTATTATCCCTGTATGTATATACATAACATACAGGGGCAATAAAAGAACATAATAAACAATGCATTTACATCCCAAAATCACATACAATACACCCATTCAGTGTCCCTGAATGTATGTATATCCATAGGGACATAGATCAATTCAGGGGCATTAAATGGAATTTAAAAAAAAACACATGAATAAAAATTCAAAAAAACCTGTAAAAGTTAAAATAATAAACTTTTCTTTTGTTTACTTACCATTAAATGCCCACTGGGCATCACTGGTGATTTCATTCCCACGCTCTGATTGGCTACCGTACCATGTGTCGCCGGCCATCTTTGTTTTGATGACGTCATCTTAAAGGCAATTGATGATCCGCCATTCTGATTGGCTGGCGTCATTGCCTTTAAATGACGTCATCAAAAAATTTCACCCCCAAATCACATGGTTTTCATGGTCCAATCAGAGCCGTGGGAACCATTTGATGAAAATGTGACGTCATAAGCCTATAAAAGCCTATGTTGTCTCATTTTGAAGCCAGACGCCGAGGAGGGAAGACCTCCCCTCCTAAGAAGAGAAGAAGGGCATGGCGTAAGAAGATGGAAGAAGACGGAAGAAGACGGAAGAAGACGGAGAAGACCCCAAAGAAGAAAAGAAGACCCCAACACTGACGAAAAGGATTACAAATAGAGGAAAGAAGAAACAGACGTGGATTGTAATGGTTTTTTATTTTATGGTTACCTTTTGATTTGGTCCGAGAGCTTCCGGTTCTCCTGGATTTCGGTGAGTGGGCATCTAATGGTAAATAAACAAAAGAAAAGTTTATTATTTTAACTTATACAGGTTTTTTTGATTTTTTATTCATGTGTATTTTTTTTTATTCCATTTAATGCCCCTGAATTGATCTATGTCCCTATGGATATACAGTGAATCGTGAAAAAGTGAATATAAAGGCGTGAACTGACGAAGCCGGATACAGTTTCTGAACTGGGCGAAACGCGTTGAGTGGTACCTTTTTGATTCTGAAGGCGATCCGTACTTCACCAGCCCTGCAGCCGTGATGTCACACGTTCCGACAGGCGCAAGAGAGCAAGGACAATCTCCGATCACAGCTTACGAGTGGGGGAAGTTTGAAAATCCAGGGGAGGCGGTGAGCAGTGCGGTGACCCTTTATTTTCACTTATCAAGTGATATATGCTTGTTTATAAGCTCTCCTGAATTGTAGAGAGATGTTCTGGATTTATGCCTTTGGGACGTTAGCACCCAGGGGCATGAACCAGGACTGGGAAATGAAACATTTTTTAAAGTAAATTTGGTTTCTATATTATAATCATTGTCATTATTATTGAATATGATATTACTTATTTTTATGGATATAGATATACCTGTCTCTTTATGTTAGTTAATTTTATTAATAATAGTAATTAAATTTATTAATATGTTTTATTAATATACTGCACTTTTTTGAATAATTAGGCTTCAATAGATTTTCACTAATATTATTTGATCTATACTTAATATTTTCATGCTAGACTTTATGCTTGTTATAAATGCATATCTATCTTCCTTATATATACATAAAGATTATTTAAAAATTAATACATTTTTATATATTATTCCAAACATGTATTCATTACTGTTTCTATGTCCTTGTTCCATATAGGGAACCAAATTCGCTAGTTCATATTACTTTGTTTCTTTTCTTATTTTAGAACATTGTTTCTGTCTGTGTTTTATGTTGTTTTCAATTGTATTACACCTGCTCTCTATACTTTATACAGTATCCCCCACTCATACAGGACGCACCTTCCATTCTAGATAGTGGATTGGAAGAGGGGTCCACCAATAGTATTACACCATATGATTCTCGTGCCAAATTTACAATGTGACGTCAGCGTTTGGAGGCGGGGATTCTCTATAAGACAGGGAGTTTGATTAGACGCGAATCTACTCTTTGAGAAAGGGCATTTGCCTGAAACGCATTAGAGTGTGTCTCTGTCCCCGTTACCATGTTATAAATAAACTATTTTTAACTTCTTCAGCATTGGTGCTGGCCCCGTTTTTGCAGCTGTGCCCCGCTTCCAACATTTGGATTTCTCCTATGCTTGTTTTACATTTGTACATTGTAAGTGCACATTTTATATACTTTTACATAAAGAATTTACTTATCAGCCTGATCACGCTATGTAGCTTTTTCCCATCTCTCTAATACCTCATCTCATCGCTGACAGTGCCTTTCAGGGGGGTTCCTGACTACACTAATCCTAGATGGGTAGCAGCCCTTCTTGCAACTGCTTTCTATTCATCTACATCTTGTGAGTAGGCTGGACATACGAGCCAAGAATACACTACGTGCCTTATCTCAGTTTTTTATACATCTACTCATATTGTGAGTTCTTTTGTCTTTTTTTCCCTTACATGCTCCCCCTGGATTGTTTGAGAATTACCTATGGACAGTGTTCGACAAACCTATACATTTGCTCGCCCCGGGCGAGTGGATTTAACCCCCGGGCGAGTAAATATTGGCCCAAGCAGCACACGTTTGGTACTAGGTGGCGAGTAGATTTTTTTGTGTGGCGAGTAGATTTTTTGGTGATTTGTCAACCACTGCCTATGGATATACATACATGCAGGGACACTGAATGGGTGTATTTTATGTGATTTTGGGATGTAAATGCATTGTTTATTATGCTCTTTTATTGCCCCTGTATGTTATGTATATACATACAGGGATAATAAATGATTGTTTTGCTAATGTTTATGTTCATGTATTTCTAATGTATTTAGCAGCTTTATTTATACATTTGTGTGTGTAATGTGATTTTTATTTAGTTACATGTTATTTTTAATGGCTTATGTCTGGTAGTTAGATTTGAATGATGGTGGTTACTTTCAATTAGAATTATTTTGCCAATGGTTTGGCTTTAGGAATTGAATAGGGAATTGTATAATTGATTTGGATTGTATTGTAATTGGTTTAGGTAATTGATTGATTGATGGTAAATGTATTTATGTTGCTCACTTTCTATTTGATTTTGTGGATGGCATTGGTGGTTAGGAGACATTGTTCATAGTGTATTTTATTTTGAAATTGATTTTGCATAGTGTTACATGATGCACAGATTAATTGCATCATGTACACACTCAATGCAATTGTGTGACATTTGATATACATTTGTCTAGCTGCGGTTTAATTGTAAAATGCAATGTGATGATTTTCAGATTAAGATTTCATGTTTTTGTTTATGCATGTTTTATGTGTCATAATGGGCAAATAATCTATTATCCATATCTGGATAATAGTTATTTTGCACATTATTGTACTGTATGTGTTGGGGGGGGGGGGGGGGGCACGGGGGATTGATGTATTTAATGTATAGGTCAGGTTTATTTTTTTTACATACAGGGTTGGTTTCTTTTGGTCTGCGGGGGACCTGTGGAGACAACCTGAGGTCTCCTCGGGCTTTCCACGGGTACCAGGCTGGAGGTGTCCACGGGGGATACCTGCGGGGAAGAAACGGTGGCCCCACGTCTGTTGGGGGCACCGCGGACCCGTAGGGACCACCCGTGGGCCCACAGACCCCCGTGGGAACCACCCGAGGCCCCTCAGACACCTGTGGGTCTGACCCGGGGCCCCCCAAACAGCCGCGGGCCTACCCGTGGAGACCCCATTGTGGCCCACGGTGACCCACGGAGAACACCTGGTGGACAACGGCACCTGGCGGGGACCACCCATAGGCCTCCAGACCCTGTTTGAAACATGGTGCTGGACTACTGTGAGGTCTACAGACACCCATCAGGGCCACCGGGGACTCCAGTGCGCCTGGGGTATTAACCCTGTATGTAAAATAATAAATCATGTATTTATGGGGGGACACAGGAGGTGGGTTATGTATTGAATAAATATAATGATATTTATTGTGGGGCTGTGTATTGTTTTTCTTGTGGGTACTGGGGGTGGGGGAAGGGGGTATTGGCCCCAAGGGTATGTGGGTAGGCCTCCCGCCTGGGTTAGTGGGTGAGGGTGGTTAGGCCTCACGGGATGGGTAGTGGGGGAGGGTATTTAGGCCTCCCAAGTGGTGGGTGACGGTGGGTTAACCCCTTAATGACTGTAGCGGTTAATGACCGCTAAGGTGATTAAGGGGTTAGGGAACATTACATTGGATATTTTTATTGTTGTGTATGTTTTGCAGCACAGGAGGGACAAGGGCAGGATGAAGATGAGGATGAAGACGGCCTTCATCGTGGGTGCCTGGAAAAGGTAAGTGTAATATGTATTTACTGTATTTACTGTATTTATTGTAATTTGTATGTATTTAAAATGGGCAAATGCATTATTATCCATATGTGGATAATAGTAATTTTGCCCATTACTGTATTGTATGTTTGGGGTTCTGGAGCTTGATGGGTTACGCAGCTGTTGTTGCCTGGAGGTGTGGCCCTCCTACCCATGGTTTAAAGCTCGCCCCACCCCACTTTCCAATTAGCAGTTTTTATCATGATCCTGTGTATCACAGACCCAGTATGGTCTTTCTCCCTCCAGCAGAAAAGAGAGGTGCATGAGAATTATGCCAGGTAGTGTTAGGACCTGCATTGGGCATGCCGTGAAGTGACTGCAGGCTTATAACCTTTTGGCCAAAAGGTTGAACTGAATGACCCTTTCTTTCATGAGCAGATAAGCACTGAGGTTTTGCACTATATGTTGTGTCATTTTGTATGACGCGCTGGTTTTTCTGTTTTTGACTGTATTGTATGTGTTAGGGGGGTGTATTTAGTTATAAATATTGTTTATTATTTTTGGAGGCACAACATTGGTACCGCAGGTTCGCGGGTACCCCGGGACTCCCGTGGGGACCCCTGCACTCCCACGGGGACCCCCGCTTGGTGAGCCAGGGACCCCCAGACCCCCGCAGGGTCAGTTGGGGACACCCACATGACCCCCGGCCTCCCTCGGGGACACCCGCGGGGTCAGCCGGGGACACCCGCCAGCCTGTTGTATGGATTTTGCGCATGCACAAATGTAAACAAAGAAATTTTTCAAAGTCCACCTTTTTTATCACCTGCCTTGAGCTGGCGATCTTTTTTGAACGCAGCCTTCGCGTACGATAACTTTGCGTAGCTTAGTGAATCCCGGAGAAGGGCAGAATTGAACGCAAACAGGTTATCGTACGCACAAAGTTGGACTTTGAAAAATTTCCAGGAAAAAGTAACTTTAAGAACGCAAAGAGCCTGTTTGCGTGGCTTAGTGAATCGTGTTCGGCGTAACATCACGTTCTAAGAGCACTTTGCGGTCTTAAAACGACTTATCGGAGCTTAGTGCATAGCCCCCATAGTCTATAGATTCGCTGCCAGAGGTTATGGGAATCTCATATCAGTGAGGCACTCAATTCTGTTAAATCTATGGACAGAAGGGATCTTTTGCTGTAACGTTCTAAGACATTCAAACAAAAGCCATTGCATGATGAGATGTCTACACTCTTGTTTATAACTCAACAAAGTAGACAATCGGACCGTATACGATCCATTATCAATAAACATTGGAATACTTTCAAATTGGACAGAGATTTGAATGTGATCTTTAAAGATAGACCTAAATTTGTATTCAGAAGGGCCAAGTCCCTAGCATCATTCCTCTCTCCAAGTTTATTTGATTCTAGAGAGAATTTTACTAGGATTAAAAATGTTCCAAAAGGTTTCCATATTTGTATGTATGTCTTTATTTGTATAGCGCCATAAAATGTACATAGCGCTTCACAGTAGTAATACATGTCATAAAAATAACAAATATAAATAACAGATCATGGGAATAAGTGCTTCAGACATACTGTAAAAGTAACATTAAGGAAGGAGTCCCTGCTCCGATGAGCTTACAATGTAATTGGTAGGTAGGGAGAACGTACAGAGACAGTAGGAGGGAATACTAGTAAGTGCGTCTGCAGGGGGCCAAGCTTTGTGTCATGTGTCCATGATTATCCAGTGCTACTCATATGCTTCTTTAAGCAGATGTGTCTTAAGGTGGGTCTTAAAGGTGGATAGCGAGGGGGCTAGTCGGATATTGAGGGGAAGGGCATTCCAGAGGTGTGGGGCAGAAAGTGAGAAAGGTTTAAGGCGGGAGAGAGCTTTAGATACAAAGGGGGTAGAAAGAAGACATCCTTGAGAAGAATGCAAGAGTCGTGATGGTGCAAAGCGAGAAATTAGGGCTGAGATGTAATGAGGGGCAGAAGAATGTAAAGCTTTAAAAGTGAGCAGTAGAATTGAGTGTGAGATACGCGATTTAATCGGAAGCCAGGAGAGGGATTTCAGCAGGGGAGACGCTGAGACAGATTTAGGAAAGAGTAGAGTGATTCTGGCAGCAGTGT
The DNA here is from genome assembly GCF_040206685.1 of Ascaphus truei. Classification (NCBI taxonomy): domain Eukaryota; kingdom Metazoa; phylum Chordata; class Amphibia; order Anura; family Ascaphidae; genus Ascaphus; species Ascaphus truei. Next base: position 49,825,065 of record NC_134486.1, on the reverse strand, counting down.
TTAGAATAGATTGTAGGGGAGACAGGTGAGAGGTAGGAAGGCCGGACAGCAGGAGGTTGCAGTAATCGAGACGTGAGAGAATGAGGGCCTGAGTCAGAGTTTTGGCAGTTGAGTAACAGAGGAAAGGGCGTATCTTTGTGATATTGCGGAGGAAAAAGCGACAAGTTTTAGAAACGTTTTGAATATGAGAGGAGAATGAGAGAGAGGAATCAAGTGTGATCCCTAGGCAGCGTGCTTGGGCTACTGGGTGAATGATCGTATTTCCAATAGCAATGTGGAAGGATGTAGTAGGACCAGGTTTGGGAGGTAGTATAAGGAGCTCTGTTTTTGCCATGTTAAGTTTCAGTCGGCGGATGGCCATCCAGGATGATATTCCAGAGAGGCATTCAGAAACTTTGGTCTGTATAGCAGGTGTAAGGTCAGGGGTTGAAAGGTAAATTTGTGTGTCGTCAGCATAGAGGTGATATTTAAACCCAAAAGATGTGATGTGATATATTTGGTCATTGTGTGGTATGTAAATATGCCAATCAAACTAAAAAAGTTAAATGTGTTAACCCAAAGATTGAGCGATCTACTCAAACTTTTATCAACTGTTATTCCAGTTACACAGTATATCTCTTAAGATGTGGTAGGGGCTATGTTGGACGAACCATTAGGCCTCTTAAAAAGACCTGCACGTCCGTACAGTGATTAAACAAGACCTGTCACACCCGGTATCGAGACATTTTGCTAACTGTCCACAGGGCAGTGTTAAGAATTTTTCATTTTCTGGTATTGAACATGTCCATGCTCTCCTTGGGGAGGAGATAGATTGGGCATGCTGAATAGACGTGAGATGTACTGGATTTACAGTTTGGATACATTACATCCTTTAGGCATCAATATATCAATATTGACTGGGAGCTAAAGCATTTTTTATGATTCTTTATATTTTCTCTTATTTCTTTCTTCTTCATTATTTTTCTTTATTTTCTGTTATTATGTATATTATGTATTATAGGCTAAAGCTGGTAAATTCAGGGCCTGCTCTTTGATTGGTTAAAATTCCGGACATTATCCAATCAGTAATGGCCCGAAATTTGTGGCACCCTGCCAAGTTTTTTTGCCAATCAGCTTTCAGTTTTCATTCACAAAGAGTGAAATTTGTTCTTAGACTAGGGAGATGATTGGACAGAAGGCATCAGCAAGGCACTGACTCCTCCCCCACCCTGCCTGGTGTGAGCTACACACAGGAGAGTGAGGGGAAATGTTTGTGTGTCTGTTGTGTGTTTTGTGGGTGTAAAGGGGGCCAGCAGAGTGTTTTATTAGTGTGTGTGTCTTCTGTTGGTGCGTGTTTTTTGGGTGTAGATGGAGCAGCAGAGTCTTGTTGGTGTGTGTCTGCAGTGTGTTTTCTTGGTGTAGAAGTGGAGTTGCAGTGTGTGTGTCTTCAGTGTGTTTTGTGGGTGGAGGAGGGGTGCAGAGTGTTTTGTTGGTGTGTGTCTGCAATGTGTTGGTTTACACGGGTGCTGCAGTGGGTGTACGGAAGTGGCTGACAAAATAAGAGCTCCTCATACTTCCTCCCAAACCTGGCCTTACTACCTCCTTCCACATTACTGTTGGAAGTACTATCATTCACCCAGTAGCCCAAGCACGCTGCCTAGGGGTCACACGACTCCTCTCTCTCATTCTCCTCTCACATTCAAAACGTCTCTAAAACCTGTCGCTTTTTCCTCCGCAATATTACAAAGATTCGCCTTTTCCTCTGTTGTTCGACTGCTAAAACTCTGACTCAGGACCTCATTCTCTCCCGTCTTGACTACTGTAACCTCCTGCTGTCCGGCCTTCCTGCCTCTCACCTGTCTACCCTACAATCTATCCTAAACGCTGCTACCAGAATCACTCTACTCTTTCCTAAATCTGTCTCGGCGTCTCCCATGCTGAAATCGCTCTCCTGGCTCACTATCAAATCCCATATCACACATGCAATATTCTCCTCCTCACTTTTAGAGCTTTATATTCTTCTGCCCCTCCTTACATCTCAGCCCTAATTTCTCGCTATGCACATCCCGACTCTTGCGTTCTTCTCAAGGATGTCTTCTTTCTACCCCCTGTATCTAAAGCCCTCTCCCGTCTTAAACTTTTCTCACTTTCTGCTCCACACCTCTGGAATGCCCTTCCCCTCGATACCCGACTAGCACCCACTCTATTCACCTTTAAGACCCACCTTAAGACACACTTGCTTAAAGAAGCATGTGAGTAGCACCGTAGATATTACTAGACACATGATACATAAAGCTTCGTCCCCTGCAGAAGCACTTACCAAAATTACCTCCTACTGTTTCTGTACATTCCTCCTACATACCAAACAGATTGTAAGCTCCTCGGAGCAGGGACTCCTCTTCCTAAATGTTACGTTTGTCTGAAGCACTTATTCCCATGAACTGTTATTTATATTATTTGTTATTTATATGATTACCACGTGTATTACTACTGTGAAGCGCTATGTACATTAATGGCGCTATACAAATAAAGACATACAATACAATGCAATCCAATTTATGTTTTTTTGGTGTGTTGATTTTTAATTCTGGTGCTTATTTGGTATTTGCTTAATTGATTTCTGGTATGTTTTTATTGTTATTTATTAGTGATTGTTTTGATTGAATTTGATATTGTTAAACATTTTATTGAGGTTTGTACTGTTTTTTAATAGTAGTAAAAGGCGTTGCCAGAATGCTCAAGTACCCAGCTTTTCACAATATAATGATAAGTCCCAAGGCATAGGTAGGTGTATTAGAATCCATCATCAATCAGTGAGTATGTCCACATAACCAAATATAACCAGTGCTCCCTGAAAACCGAGGGTGAATGAGAAAACCCACCACTCTCAATTTCATTGTGAATATAGTATGGCAACAATGTAAGGTTATATTACTCACGATCACATCCTTGTAGGGAAGACGTGCTGCTGCTGATAGAATCCAGGTTAAGGTGAGAAGAAAAACCTTGTACGCGTTTCGAAACGTCTTTGTTCTTTATCAAGGATATGATATGCTTGTGCTGTGCCTATGCTGTGCTTACTCCATTAAAGATTTTTTGTACTTTGGATCCTCTCCTGACTCCTGCTTTCGGCTGTACTCTACTATTCTCACCTTAACCTGGATTCTACTGTTTTTTAGCACAAACATTTTGATTTACAAAAAAATGTAATCTGATTTATATGCAGAGGCCCTTGTGTTTTTGTTTGTTTGTTTGTTTATTTAACAGGAAAAATATATATTTTACGTGAGTAATTATATCAAAAGTCAAAATTTAATAAAAATATTTTTCCTTTTCTTGGGTCTACGTGTGATTAAGTTAATCTGCTTTACATTAGTTGTTTGCAGCATACAATAGACCTCTACAAAACAAAATGTTGGTGATAGACTGAAATTGGAAACATATTCATATACATTAAAAATATGGAATTTGCATATGTGTATAATGTTGTATATTCTATGATTGCAGATGTAGCAAGGAAGAAGGAACCGTGTAGGACAGGTCTGCACAACTTGTAAAGTGAGAAGGGCCGAACTGCTCCAAGAAAAACAGATTTGGGCCGCACGGGTTAAACAGCATTTATTATTCAAAATTATACATTTCTTTACCATGTTTTCTTAAAACAAAATTACATTTAAAATACTTTATTCAAATGATCTAACTTTCTAATCATCACTCAAACTTAGGCCGTGCTCATGGTGCCGGCGTCGAGACATGCGTGCGCAATTTTGGGACTCTTACCTGATTTCCAAGGGTAGTTCCTAAAGTGCCCACTGCGATATAGCACGTCGACGCTGCAACATTTTGCCAAGACAAGTGAATTTGTTTTTCAGGCTGCAGTCGCGTGACGTCAGTGTCACGAGAGCAGGTTCAGCCAATGAGGGCGAACCAGCTCTGTGAAGCATTTGCCACGTCCCCGCCACGCCTCCGATCGCCTCCCTAATCTCCTGCAGCCCAGTCCACACATTACTGGGGCTGCAGGTGTGCGTGCGGTGGCGTGCATGGTAGCGCGCACCCACACCGGCACCCTGAGTGCAGCCTTTATGAGAGGTATTACACCTCTTTTCAGCAATAAGCTTGTTGTATTCTGCGGTCAGTCCCCCTCATCATCATCATATCTCCCTCAGTCCACCTCATCATCATCATATCTCCCCAGCCACCATCATCATCATCAGCATCATATCTCTCTCAGTCCCCTCATCATCCTCATATCTCCCTCAGTGCCCCTCATCATCATCATATCTCCCTAAGTTCCCATCGTCATCGTCATCGTCATCGTCATCATCATCATCATCATCTCCCCTCTTCAGATATCCTACCCTGCCGTCCTCCTCTGACTCAGGGGAGAGTGGGCTGAAAGCGGGCTCGGGGGGGAGGGAAGGAGGAGCGTGAGAGCGAGCAAAGCTGTCGTGGGCCGCACAGTGAGAGTAAGTGGGCAGCATGCGGCCCGCGGGCCGTATGTTGTGCAGGCCTGGTGTAGGGGAAAGGCATGATTCAGGAAGTCAAATAAATGATGTAGGAAAGCAATTATGTTCACAGTATTTCATTAATTATAATTAAGAACACTAGCACTCCTTTTGACACTTATACATATATATATATATATATATATATATATATATATATATATTAATATATATTATGTGGTAATGGTAGCGGTTTCTCAGAGCTTGTTGGGTATCTGTGTGTTCATTAACTGTGTGCAGCTGGTCTCAGCTGCTTTTGGGAGGGTAGTGGCCCCTCCCCCCCCAAGGTTTAAGCTTGCCCCTCCCCACTTTCCAAGTTGGCAGGTCAGTTTCATTTTGCCAGGTTACGACAATGTGATCATTCTTCCTGTAATTATACAGGTTAATAAGAATTTTAACCCAGGGAGTGTTAGGACCTGCTACGGTCATGCCTTGAAAGAGGCAGCAGGCTTAAGACACTTTGGCCATAGGGTTAAACTAAATGACCCTTTTTTCAAGAGAATATATAGGTATTGCAATGTGTATTTTTGTAACATTGGAAGTAGCTTTGGGCATCTTTGTCTGTTTTTTGTTGTACACTATAATCTTACACAAGTGATAAGAAAGTAACTTAATCCATAATCAAATGTACGCTCATTTCAAAAGTTAAATGGATCCTTGAATTTAGAGAACTAAAAAGGAAACAGATAGAATAGAGAGCGTGTAAAAATAGCTGACCATGGCAGAAATGTTTCAAAGTTAACTTCTCTGGAAAAGTTCCAGATATAGTTTACTATATGGAAAGAAACATAAAAAGGAGATTACATTAATTGTTTAAAAATAATTGTTTTGTGTGGATGGATCAGTGGGTAGGTTGTGCTATCTATTATTGGACCAAGTTCCTCATAGACATTGTTGTAAACACGCTTTCAAGACCTCGAATGGGCTCTTCCCATTTGTGCTGTGTCAGCAGTACAAGTAGATGGTGGTAGGACAGAGAGACATAAAGTACACTGGACCAGAACTAGAAAAAGCAACAAGTGTATATACAGTATACTGTAGGGATTGTGAGATTGTGGGACTGTGATGTGAATAGGAGTGAGATAGGCAACTGTACCTATCCCGAGACAGTGAGCAGCATATGTACTAGTGACTTCAACACGGATGTACTTTTCCTGGTTTATTGAGTAAACTGAGGAATATATTATATTTGCTTTCCTGTATTTTTCTTTATTCAATGTTTTTTAAGTTAACTGTGTGAATTAATATAAATAAGTCAAACAGTGGATGTCTAAATTGGGAGGTGTTTCTCAGAAGTGACGCCTTCTTCACATGATTAAAAGACCTGTTAGCTGGATCTATGAAAATGTCCTTGTTAATCTATTATGAGCTACTGCAAACTATGACAAATCTATGATAGGGATATCACTTTTGGTGTTAACATTGATGATTAGTCTATTCTATAAATTCTTGACAATAATCAAGTGTCCAATTATTTTAAGTTGCAAATCATATAACATAGACATGAGGGATGAACATAAAAAGATGGACAAGACAAAAAGTGGCACCCAATCAAAAATAATGATTATTTGTTTACTTCAGCTGTTTATACAGGCGAAAATCCTTTATTTAGTAAATGTGTAATATAAACTGGCTAAGAAAGGATTACATTGGGTATATAGGCACATAGAAGAGTACTATGGCCTATTCACTAACCCTGAGGAAGGAGCCTAGTCTTCCAAAAAGTATTGGGCTAGCAGGACAAAAAGGCCTCTCGAGAGTGATGTCACCAAAGTGCCACTTACAGGTTTGGAGCCAGTGTCCTGTAGCAGGAAGCAGGTAATGGCGGAGAGTGCCTCTATAGCAGCGCCCCCATTGTCAATGAGGAAATGAGAGTGGAGAGAGTGGAGCACTATAGAATGGGACCATGTGACAGAGTGAAGTCAACTCCTATCAGTTACGCCTGGGAGACATATGTCTGAGTGCTTCATCCAGCACTCATAAGGGTTAACTCAGGTGGAAGTTAGGAAATCAGAACTCTTTAGCTGACACCTGAGAGCCAGCAAGGTAGATAAAGGATCATGTGACTGGCAGTAGCTGCCAGAGAGAGAGAGAGAGAGAGAGAGAAGCACACTGCTGCGTGAGCCCTTAGCCAGAGGGATTTCACCAATGACTACTTCAACTAAAGTAAGGATTATTCATTTGTTTACTGACTGCTTAAAGTACCCTTATGGTTTGGTTATGGTTTAGCCAGCCGGCCTGCTAGATAGGTCTGCTGTGTTATTAGTCAGTTTTTCTCCCAAAGTGGAGCAGGATTTATTTTGTTAAAGGGACAGTGTACCCGCATGTTATGTTACTGTGGAGAAATAAAGCCACTGAACGTTTTTATTTATCCTGAAACTATACGTGGACTGTTCCCTGACCTCGGCTACAGGCCGTCCTGCCACAGGTGGTGTCAGAAGTGGGATTGCGGATAGCCCCTGTATCTGAAGGGCCACACAAAAAAAAAATGGAGAATTTTTTTTCTCAGTTCCTTGAGCAACAGCTCCAGCTAGCAGAGAAGCAAGCAGAGCGACAAGCCCAGCAAGATGAGCGACAAGCCCAGCAAGCTGAGCGATAAGCCCAGCAAGATGAGCAACAGGCCCGGCGAGAGGAAAAGCTACTCCAACTGCTGGTCGAAGGCCCAACCCCAGGCAGACCAAGGATTCCAAATAACCCACCGGTGATGCTGCCTAAAATGAAGCCAAACGAAGACCCAGAGGCATTTCTCCTCACTTTTGAAAGGGTAGCCACGGCCCACGGCTGGACAGTTGATAGCTGGGTAACGACTCTGGCTCCACTCCTCATAGGGGAAGCTCAGGCAGCCTACCAGGCTCTTCCAGCGGACGAGGCCATGGACTATCAGAAACTAAAGCTGCTATTTTAGATCGCCTAGGCCTCACGCCAGAGACCTACCGACAGCGGTTCCGGACAGTCAAATATACAAACCGAGACAGATCCCAGGTCGTAGCCCACCGCTTAGTAGACATATGTGCCAGGTGGATACAACCGGAAAAACATGACAAGGCAGAGATCCTTGAACAGTTTGTGCTCGAGCAGTTCATACAGATACTGCCCCCCTCCTCCCGCTCCTGGGTAAAAAGACACGCTGCATTTTCCCTGGATTCAGCGGTCTGCTTGGTGGAAAACTTCCTGGGCGACGACACCCAACAGGATAGCTGGGAACGGCCGGTTGCTTCCGGTGATACTAGAGGCAGGAGAGCAGACAATCGAGGAGTCTACAACCCGCCAGCTCGGGAGATCCAGTCAACCCGATCGGAAGACCCTTTCCCATCTCAGAGGGTTCCTGGTACAAACTCCCGCAGAGACGCCCATCCTGGGTGCGAGGCCACTGGATCACTCAAGGGAGGCCGCCACCCACAGTATTCCCCGAGAACCTGGACTCCTGTCACCCACCCGGTGGAGAGGATTACCCCACCAACCAGAAGGGAGGACCCCATCCAACAGCGGAGAGGTCCAAACACCGAGCCCCATCGAGAGCTTCCGCGGATGACCGAATTTGCCTACTCAGGAGATGAGGAAATGGACTGTTCATATGGCAGAACCACTGCCACAGCTTGTCTCCGAGGGGACCACAATCTGTGGTTAGTCCCAGCATTTCTGGAGGGGACAAAAGTAAATGCCATGCTGGACTCGGGCTCTGGAAAAACCCTGGTCCTAGAGGGCTTAATTCCAAGCAATAGACTATCTTATGACTCTCCTTTGAATATCGAGTGTATCCATGGGGATACCAAGAGATACCCGACGGCGAACGTTACACTGCGTATCCAGGATCAAGAGGCTAGCCTACAAGTGGGAGTTTCCCCTGGCTACCTGCTCCTGTTCTACTTGGCCGAGACTGGCCCTACCTCGAAACATTGTTGGCCCCTACTCCTACGGAGCCTACTTCTCTGGTACCGGAGAAGCCCGGAGACTTGTTCCCTTTTTCCCCAGAGATTTTCCCCCGTAGACACCATGTCCCAAAGACACGTAAACAGAGACGTGCGGAAAAAGAGGACTGGTTAAGAAAGGCTGGGACTTTTGGTAACATTAGTCAGCCCAAAGGACTGCAGGTCGCCGGGGATGACCAGGGTGGGGAACAGATAGATACGGGAGTGTTGCCAGCCCTGGATCTTCCTGACGTCCGTCAGAGGCAGAGGGAGGACCCAGCTCTGGCTAGACAATATGAGAAGGTGGTACAGGTCAACAACAAGATAATAGATGAACAAGGTGTAAAAGTGTTTCCACATTTTGAACTGTTGAATGACATACTATATTGTGTGAATAAGGTTACACAAACAGGGGAGGTCATTCAACAGATGCTAGTCCCTAAAGGGTTGATTAAAACAGTGTTTACCCTAGCCCATATTCTCCCATGGGGTGGTCATTTGGGCAGAGATAAGACCACGGACCGCATCTCGTCCCGGTTTTACTGGCCAGGCATACATGGTGACATCATGAAACTATGTGAGACATGTTCTGAATGCCAGTTAACTAGCCAAAAAGGATAGAAGCCGGCTCCTTTGGTTACTCTGTCCTTGGTAGCCGTCCCATTCGAGAGAATTGGGGTAGATCTGGTCAGACCTTTAGAACCCTCTGCGAAGGGACATAAATTTATACTCGTTGTTGTTGATTATGCCACCAGGTATCCTGAGGCCTTCCTTCTGAGATCAGCCACTGCTAAACAGGTTCCTCACAGGCTGTTAGAACTGTTTTCTAGGGTAGGACTTCCCCAAGTAATGTTAACTGACCAGGGAACAAATTTCATGGCAAAGTTAATGCAGGATGTCCTGAAGTTATTGGAGGTAAAATCCGTCCGGACCTCGATCTACAATCCTCAGACTGATACATTGGTAGAGAGGTTTAACCGTACTTTAAAAACTATGCTTAGGAAGTTTGTGGACACTGAAAAGCGAGCTTGGGATGAACTTCTCCCTTTCCTGTTGTTTGCGGTACGAGAAGTTCCCCAATCATCCACAGGCTTCTCCCCGTTTGAGCTCCTATATGGATGCCAACCTCTGGGTATTCTCGACCTACTGAATGAATCCTGGGAGGAGGAGCCCTCCCCCTCCAAGAATACCCTTCAGTATGTCATAGACCTTAGAAACGCCTAGACATAATAGGTCGGTTTGCGAAGGAAAACCTCAAATCTGCTCAAGAACGTCAAGAGAGGCAGTACAACCAAAATTCTCGTTTGAGGGTCTTCCAACCTGGGGACCAAGTGATGCTACTACTACTGACATCAGAGAGTAAACTCCTTGCGAAATGGCAGGGTCCTTTCCAAGTTCTCCGCACTACCGGGGAGGTGAACTATGAGATCTCTCAACCAGGGTCCAGGAAGGGTAAACTAATCTACCACGTGAACCTCCTGAAACCCTGGAAAACGATGAGATCCCTGTTCATTCACCCTCGGGAAGGAGAGACGGATTTGGGTCCAAAGCTTCCAAAGGGTAGTACGTACACTGACCATCAGGTTCCCATGGGAGAGCAGTTAACAACGGAACAAAGGTCAGACCTACTTGATGTATGTGACCAGTTCCCAGATGTTTTTTCTGAGCTGCCAGGGCAGACTGATTTAGTGTCCCATAGGATTGAGACAGAACCTGGCATAAAAGTACGGTCCCATCCCTATAGATTGCCAGAGGGCTGAAAAGACCTGGTAGAGAGGCAGATAATAGACATGGTGGAATTGGGCGTGATCGAGGAGTCCCACAGCGAATGCTGTAGCCCTATCGTGTTGGTCCCTAAACCAGATGGGAAGATGAGGTTTTGCGTGGATCTGCGAAAGGTAAATGCTGTATCCAGATTTGATGCATATCCAATGCCTAGGGTGGATGAATTGCTTGATACGCTTGGTAAAGCAGAGTATATCTCCACCCTAGATCTCACGAAAGGATATTGGCAGATACCTCTAGCGGAAGAATCCAAATGCAAAACTTCCTTCGCCACCCCTCTCGGTTTATACCAATTCGTCACTATGCCATTTGGGTTACATGGGGCTCCAGCCACGTTCCAAAGGTTAATGGACAAGGTACTACGACCCCATAGGGCATATGCCGCGGCCTACTTGGATGACATTGTCATCTATAGCAGACACTGGCAGTCTCATATAAAAAGGTTAAGGGCAGTCCTAACGTCCTTAAGAGAAGCAGGGCTCACTGCAAATCCAAAAAAATGTGCCCTGGGTAAATCCACTACAAAGTACTGGGGCTATGCCGTTGGGGGAGGGATAGTAAGGCCACTAGCTAGCAAGGTGGCCGCCATAAAGGAAGTCCACACCCAACAGACAAAGACACAGGTCCGCTCCCTTTTGGGGTTAGCAGGGTATTACTGGCGGTTTATCCCCAATTTTTCAGAAATATCTGCACCCCTAACAGATCTGACAAAAAAGAGTGCCCCGACCCAAGTTAAATGGTCTTGGGAGTGCCAAGACGCCTTTGACATGCTAAAAAAGTGCCTGTCAGAGGGCCCCGCTCTTCGGAGTCCAGATTTTAAAGAGCCCTTCATCATCCAGACGGATGCCCCAGAGGTAGGACTGGGAGCAGTGCTGTCTCAGCAATTTGATGGTGTTGAACACCCCATACTGTTCATCAGCCGGAAGCTGTTCCCAAGGGAAGTGAGGTATTCCGTTATTGAGAAGGAGTGCCTCGCTGTAAAATGGGCAATTGAGGCCTTGAGACATTATGTCGCCGGAGTACACTTCACCCTGGTCACTGACATGCGCCCTTGAAGTGGTTAAACACCATGAAGGACACAAATCCAAGGTTGACCAGGTGGTATATTGCCCTCCAACCCTTCTCTTTTGATATTCAGCATAGACCTGGAAAGGACCATGGAAATGCAGATTTTTTGTCAAGGGAAGGAGTGGAAGGTCGGGCTTCAGCCGTGTGGGACACTAGCCACACACAAACAGGGGAGGTATGTGACAGAGTGAAGTCAACTCCTATCAGTTACGCCTGGGAGACATATGTCTGAGTGCTTCATCCAGCACTCATAAGGGTTAACTCAGGTGGAAGTTAGGAAATCAGAACTCTTTAGCTGACACCTGAGAGCCAGCAAGGTAGATAAAGGATCATGTGACTGGCAGTAGCTGCCAGAGAGAGAGAGAGGGAGAAGCACACAGCTGCGTGAGCCCTTAGCCAGAGGGATTTCACCAAAGACTACTTCAACTAAAGTAAGGATTATTCATTTGTTTACTGACTGCTTAAAGTACCCTTATGGTTTGGTTCTGGTTTAGCCAGCCAGCCTGCTAGATAGGTCTGCTGTGTTATTAGTCAGTTTTTCTCCCAAAGTGGAGCAGGATTAATTTTGTTAAAGGGACAGTGTACCCGCATGTTATGTTACTGTGGAGAAATAAAGCCACTGAACGTTTTTATTTATCCTGAAACTATACAGGCCGTCCTGCCACAGACCAGCTCAAGGGGACCTTGATACTTTTCATCCTTCGTTGTTGTCAGAGCAATATTTTTTAGAATACTTTCTTTCCCTTGGCTCCTATAGCATAAGTGAATACTTTTTTATGCTCCTGTAGTTTATGTCCCAAATGTGTAACGGATAAGTGGACACGCGCTTCTCAGCGGGTCCCCGTCACCGCTAGCCCCACGGCAACCTCCTGCCCTGCTTCTCCGCTCCCTCAGCAGCTTACCTCCTCCACGCCGAGCCGTTCCTCCGCGGCGCACGCCGCATCTGCATGCACGCGATCGGGGCGCGCACACGGCAGCCACCGCACAGAAGGCGCGCGCACCCGATCCTCTTACCTGCCCTCCCATGCTGCTGGCGCCGTCCCTCATCGGCTGCAGGCCATTACTTGCTATCACAACCCTGCCTCCCTCCTGGACCTATCCCTGCGTTCACTCATACAGGCCTCCGCTCCTTCCCTTGCCACCATTGGTTCTCCCTCCTTTATTACCTCAGTCTGCCCTCTCCGTCGTCGCTCAGCATAGCTTCTCTGTGGCTCCTTTGTGCAGTGACTTGTGCTTAGCTCTCCTGTTCCTGACCCTGCCTCTGTTTGGATTTCCCTGGTTTGATCTCGGCTTGGATTTACTACGTGTACCTCTCTACCCCTGGACTCTGCTTTGGACCTCACTGCGCTGCTCTCTCCTGCCCCTGACCCTTGGCTCTTGGACATTAACCCTCCGACTTCTGGCACCCCGGACTCTGCAAGTATATGGTCTACCCTTTTCTCACCAGGCCCGGCAACGCAATTTACCACACTCTGGGCACGCCCTCACTGCTGTGGGTGCGTGTTATACCCTTACCCACCTCAGTACTGGGGACTGGCCAGGTCTGCGGGCATACAGACGTTACAAAATGAATAGCACACAGAGATTTAAGTCAATTTTCTACAATAGCCTAATATATGAACATGACCAACTGGTAGATTTTACATCTGTTATAAAGGTAGGATTACTTGATTAACTTTATAAAGGGACAGGAAGCATCAGGTATTGTTTTAAGTTGTTAAGTAATACTGTACAGTATGTATGTACATGTTATTTTAAAGAGAAAGTATAATAGGTATATATGGGTTATTACCAAGAGAATTTATACCCATTCAGTACTGATAAAATATTGCATAGGGTATTGTTTAAAATGGTCTTGCCTGTATCTCTGGCAACCACAGGTCACAAAACTCTTTGACTAGTGTGTGATAGTCATATGCTATTCTGATGTAAAAAAAAATCTGTCATTACATTTATAAGTTCACTGAACATTACACGTGTTATGTAATTATATGTGTAATGCCCGTTATACTGTAGCTAGCCTAAATTTGCATTACTACTTAATAAATCCCAAAATATGAAACATATACCTAAAAATGCAGATAATGGGCTAGATGTCTGAATATTTTAACATTACTGCAACTTCACTGTATGTTGTTTGGTTAGTCTGCACATTTAAAATCAACGCCACCGTGAACCTCAGAGGGCTGTGAGGCAAAGTAAAATGACTAAAAGCAATTCTAAGGAAGTTCTGGAAAATATCTGCATTTTAAGTATATTGCTGAATTGTTTGTTGTCTCAGAGTTCTTAATCACTGTAAGCACATTTATGTCAACATAATGCAACAAAAAGGCTGAACACAATGAATGTAATCATGTTCATTAAAAAAAAACTGAATGCAATTTTAAATACATATAAAATATATATTTACTTTTAATTACATAAAGAACATTTTGATTTTTGGGGCAGAAATTGTAAATTTATTTGTTATGTTACTGTTGCAAAAACTCTTTTAAAAAGTTTTCAGAACTTAAAAAAATATATAAATGCAAAGAATTTAGACACAGATTGCAATTTTAAACAATGTGTTAGTTTGCCTTCCTGTGCTAAATGATGAAAGTGTCTATTATTCTGTAATAACTTACTTGAAAGTAGCACAAGTCATAAAACTATACAGCACAGTACCCGACAGTGTCTAACATTAAAGCTTAGCAAACATGGATATACATAAACGGTATGAGAGCATAGTATAAATATTGACTCCGTCCATGTTAAAGCAATAAAATAAGGTGCACATTGATCTCATTAAGAAAATGATTTATTCCAATTTCCTTTTGCTTTGCACCCTGCTTGGCAACATTTTCAATCTTAGGTCAAGAAGGCCTGGCTTGTCTCAATCCTTGCTTTGCAGGTCATTTCACACTGTCACTTGTTTTGGCCAACTCAATTCAATGCCTCCTTCTGTTTTTTAAGTAATGGTGCTATTTTTCCCCCAAGATATCAAAGAAGTGACATGTAATCACCTGGGGGTTTCTAGCATGATTATTTTAACATGCTTCAAAACAGAGATTTGTGGAAAAAGTTTAATTCCAAAGAAAAGTGGTCTAAAAGAAGGCTGCATATGGCCTAGGTATATTCAGCAACTGATGTCATTTAAGTTCTTAATTCATTGAAAGTTAGATTACTAAAGCCTTTTAAAACATGGACCTTTTAAAATCTCCCAAAGCATAGTTCCAAGATTGATCTGAAATACAGTTATAGAATATAATCATCTAAAACTCTGATCCTTTTACCTTCTTGCAATCCATAATAGTACAGGTGTATCTTAAGAAGGAACCTGTGAGGTCATAAATGGTTGTAACAACTAATTAGAACTGTCATTAATTGTAATATATTGACAGGTACCCCAATCTACAACTAACATCTCTTTCCATTATATCTTTGGCTTATCCTATAAGCTCTGAAGCAGACAACTGCACTGTGATTGGCCAAAAACTCCTATTGACTTTAATTGAATAAGCCCATTTGTCTTTTTGGGCAAAATAGTTAACCCCTTATGCAGCTGCCCCCCTCCCCACCCTGCCCATGGGAGGCCTATCCACCCTCCCTGGGCATCTACCCCCTACCACCTTCCTTGCTACCCCCTTACATAGTTACATAGTAGATGAGGTTGAAAAAAGACTTCCGTCCATCAAGTTCAACCTATGCTAAATTTAGACAACAGATACTTTATCCTATATCTATACTTATTGATCCAGAGGAAGGCAAACAAAAAAAACCCCATTAAGGGGAAAAATTAATTCCTTCCTGACTCCAAGAATTGGCAATCGGATTAATCCCTGGATCAACATCCTTCCCATGTATACTTATTTGGTATATTCCCTGTATACCTTTCCCATCTAAAAAGATGTCCAACCTTTTTTTGAACAAATCTATTGTATCTGCCATCACAGTCTCCATGGGTAATGAATTCCACATTTTAACTGCCCTTACTGTAAAGAACCCTTTCCTTTGTTGCTGGTGAAATGTCCTTTCCTCCAACCTTAAGGGATGGCCCCGAGTCCTTTGTACTGCCCGTGGGATGAATAGTTCTTTTGAAAGCTCCTTGTATTGTCCCTGAATATATTTGTATATAGTTATCATATCCCCTCTTAGACGCCTCTTTTCTAATGTAAATAAATCTAATTTAGCTAGCCTCTCCTCATAAGTTAGAATGTCCATCCCCTATGTCTTTTCTTAGGATTGGTGCCCAAAATTGTACTCCATGCCCAAAATTGTACTCCATTGTGTTTTTTTTTTAATGATTTGGGCATCTGCCTTTATGGGATGCTCCAGGGAGGGTGGTTAAGCCTCCTACAGGGACAGGTTAACTCCTTTTTTACATTAGTGGTTGCT
The DNA here is from genome assembly GCF_040206685.1 of Ascaphus truei. Taxonomy (NCBI): domain Eukaryota; kingdom Metazoa; phylum Chordata; class Amphibia; order Anura; family Ascaphidae; genus Ascaphus; species Ascaphus truei. Next base: position 49,809,446 of record NC_134486.1, on the reverse strand, counting down.
AATAGCACTAAGGTGCTAACAGGGTTAGGTAGTGTCGTTTTTTTTATGTATTAACCCCTTTGGTGCCTGTAGTATACATATGGTAGCATGCGGTGGATTAAAAAAATATGCCACCCTTAGCCACTTACTTTGTGGCACCCTATATCATCAGCATCATTTAATGCCACGCCATGCCATTGCCATTGCAACGCGATGTCGTGTGATGTAACATTGCCGGCTGTGCATGTGGGATCTGCGACAGAGATGTGCGAGTGGTCTTCCTGATTATTATTTTTTTTTGAGAATGTTCTTACATTTTATGTATTTTATGAGAAGGTCAAAATTGTTTTAAAATAAGCTAAATGTGGCCTCTTTCACATTTTTTTAACAGAAAATATTACCTAATTTTGCCATATTTTCCAATAAAGTCAGTCAATGGCAGTATATAAAGGGTCAATTATTTTTATTGATTGATGAATTTTGACAAAGCTTGGCAAATTTCACTTGGTTTGCAAAAATACCACATCTCCAGCCACTCTATATTAGAGTTGTATCAGTAACCTGCCAAGACCAAGTGTTAGGTCTGCATATCAAGTTCCTGGAAGGAGCCCGTATGGCTGTAAATCTATTGTTAGATATGATACAAGGTACATTATTTATGCCAACAAGCAACATGAACAACGGTTACTTAGAAAAATAGGTAGAATTTGGGGTAGATTTTCTAGAAACACTTGCCATCAATTTTCTCTTTTCTAGGAGAAAATGTCTAGTGTAAAAATGTCTCAAAGTTCGATTCACAAACATTTATTCAATTTCAAACATATACAGTCCAATTTTGTCCATCTATTTCTCACTCCTGGCATGAAAATTGGTAAAACTTTGATAAAGCGTGTGTGACCACGGGAAACGCGTAAGAGTGTTCTCTTACTGTTTTTAAATGTGCCCTTAATAAACTTTAGTACCTAGACTTTGCAGTACTGGTCACAAGTTTTTCCAAGGCAGCTGCACCGCCTCTCACGATCTTTGCATATTAAAACTACCAATGGTTGAGAAAGGGCGTGTATGAAATGTAGCTCCTCTTCTTGTATACAGTAACACTAATAGTTACCCTGCGCAACTTCTGGCATCAACCAAATTGTTAAAACCAGAGACAGAACATGAAACACAGACAGATCAACCAAATTGTGTATTATATCTCATAACAGACCACTTTGATAACTATAACATGGAAAATATTTTTAAAGTATTTTTTAATATATAATTTCTACTGGACACGATGAGATGGGCAGAATTTTATCACTAATAATAATCTCTCACTCTTATATCACCAACATGAGCCAACTCATTCTATATGCTCCTTGACATACTAAATATGCATATTGTATGCATTGATTTGCAAATCGCAAAATGTTCTTCTTCCTAAATAACAATTTTTGTTTGGAAATGCAAGATGCATGGCTTAGTAGTTAATGTGACCAAATGCCATTGAAGTCATTCTTAATCAGTATAATCAATAAAGTGTATATTATCCTAAATAAAAACTTGAGTAAACGCTCAAAATCTCATTAAATAATGCAAATGTAAAAGCATTCTTAAATAAACTTTCATTATTTTAAAATGTTAAACATTGAGCAGCACATGCCATAGAAAAATGAAAGACTCCAAGAGTTATTAATATAATGAAAAATGAAGTGAATTATTTGAAAACAACCCAACATTTTCTGTGCTGTTCAATTTCTGAATCTTCCTGAGCCTTTGTTACACCCTAAAATGGAAGGAAAGAATGTCAATAAAAATATTTGAGTTTAACAGACATGTTTTGGCCCAGATTAGCTGTGCCATCCTTATATTTGCAAGCTTTTTGGTTAATCATTTTTCACAGTATAGTGGAAGATAGTGATATACTGAACATTAAGGAACATTTCTTCCCATAAAATCTGTGACATAAAAAGCAGAGATTTTTCTATGTTGGAATACTTTTTTTATTTAAGCTTCTGTCAGCATATTACTCAGGCTAATGTGCTTGTTACCTTGCTAACCTTGAAATAAGGAGCACAAGTCAGTAAAAAAATGTGTGGGTCTGACTTGCTTCACTTCTCATAAAGTTAAGACAAAACCCCTTTGTTGATACGTTTCCACATCAAAGGAGTCACGTTTATATGTCTGAGCAATGGCATTTCAGGCCTCATGAATCAAACAAAGACCTGATATGAAGGTACAAGCCTCTGATCAATGCAGCAAGATTGAATATTACAATTTATTCACAAGGTTGCAATGGTATTAGTTATTTATAAAGTAAATTAGGTAATTAGTGTGATGCCTGTCTGCTTATCTTGCTTAAGTTAGCAGGTATTATGAGTCTCAGATAACTGAAGATCAATAGTCCCAAAAGTAATTTTGTCTAATCATAAGAAATGCTAGTAATGACCTTTTTGTATGAATCTCGCTGTACAGACAATAAATAGGGGTCTAAGTCCTTGCTTCACTTAACGCCATTAAACTTAAAAGCGCAACCAGTAAAACAACAAAGGAAGTGCAAAAAGGTATTTTAACTCACAAATGATTTCACTCACTAACATTTCTATCTTCATAAAATCGAAGTGATTACATTACATACAGTAGTATGATAAATAATGCGCTCATTTATCACAAATTAAAATTAATTACAATAAAATAGCTTTATTTTATTTTCTTAGAAAACCCTATGGGGCTTTGATGTTATCACTGCCAAATCGAACGGATTGTCATGACCCTACCTCACGGTCTGACACTTGTGTTATCACGGTATTCAGAAAGAGTTATCGCTAGTCAGAAACCGTGACTAGTTATCGCTAGTCAGAAAATGACAAACTGTTCAGGATAGCAGTGCCTTTATCTCAGCCTTTTTCTAAGTTCTGCCGCTGCGATCTGCCTGCTGTATGTAAGGCTGCGGCCAGGAAGAGAGCGAGCGCGCTGGCGCTCGTGCGCAGTAATTTCATGCGCACTGCTTGGCCGTGCTTTTCCTGGCCAGCTAGTTACACGCCCAAGGGGGCATGTCGGGGGGTGCGGCCATGACGCCACAGAGCTGGTTCGCCTTCATTGGGTGAACGCTCACGTGACGCGCCAGCGAGCGGCACAATAAAATTTGCTTGCTTCGGCAAGCTGCTAAGTGCCGTGCATGTGCAGGCCCTCGCTCACGCTGGCCACACACATTGCAACAATGTGTTTATCGCGGCCAGCGCGAGCGCGCGCCCGCCCGCTCAGCTTCACCCTGGATGAGGCCTAAGAGCTGCACAGAGAGAGCTACATCTCCCTGCACAGCTCTTACGGGTGCTCGAACTGTTTTTATATGTGTAGCACTGCTTTCCCCCCCTCCTCCCCACCTCTGGGAGATTTTGCCTAGGCTACAGGTACGTGTGGTGCTGATTACCTGTGAGGGTCCAGGAGAGATGAGCTTCCATGATGTTGTGGGGAACAGGACAGGCTTTAGGAGATCCTCAGGTTCTTTTAATTCGGTGACAGCACCTCCAGTCATAGCAGGCTACAGCAGAGCTGCAGGCAGTCAATACCATGACAGTTCTTTTCTCCTATACTTCTGTCCAATAGACTGTGACTTAACCAGAAGTATATAAAATTAGTCTTTATTTGATGCAGCCACTGCAGATGGTATAACAGCATCTACATATAGTGGAGAATGGGTTTCAGGCCCTTGGATGGTGCTGGCCAGCAGATAATGTTCAGGCCTTATGCTATGCACAGATCTTGGTTCCCTCAGCCCCAGGAGGGACTGAGCTCCTCTCCCTTCCCCGGGTGGGAAGGCACACAACTGACTAATAATTTGGAAGGCATCCTCCCTAATGCAAAAGGGGAGGGAACAGGGTCTGCATTATGATTGGCTGCAACAGACCCAGTGTCACCACCTCACCTGCCACTCAGGGAGGATGTGTGAGGGGGGTAAACACCAAAGGATAGCCTGTCACTGTAGCTATCAGAACTTACGTGAAAGGACGGCAGAAGATAGCTGGACCAGCCATGGCTATGTATCATTTTAATAACACAGTATTGAAGCAGGTGGTCTCCAGGGCTAAACCGCATTGATTTCAGCCTTGGGGACCCCTTGCTTCTCAAGTTACAGGCCCCGGCATGGGGTGTCGGTATCTCTCTGCATTGTTTAAATCTCCCGCGTCACGTGACCAGGACATTTAATCAATGCAGGGAGATACCAGCACCCCATACCGAGGCCTGGAACTCGGAAAGCAGGTGGTCCCCGAGGCTAAACTTAATGTGGTTCAGCTCCGGAGACCCCCTGCTTCAATACTGTGTTATTCAAATAAAATAAAAACAACTTAATTACCTTAGCGGCTAGCTAAGGTAATGAAGGGGTTAAACTAGAGTACCTGTTTTTTTAGGGCTAGAGGGGGTGGCAGAAGGGGGTAGTTGTCTCAGGGTGGGTGGTTAGGCCTACTGGGAAGGTTGCAAGAGGAGTTAACCCTTTCATTACCTTAGTGATTACTACCACTAAGGTAATGAAGGGGTTAACCCTTCCCGCTACTGACCAGAGAGGCCTAACCCCTCACCCTGTGGCAACTACCCCTTTACCCCTTCTATCCCAATAAACATTCAAATACAATACAAACACCAATACTAGTCAATAAACCCATTGATTGCTAGTGTGGTTACCTATGCCATTAATGGTAGCAAAGATAACCCCAATAGCAATGAATGGGCACCCAACTATCCTCCCCTCGACCCCCAACACATACAGTACAGTAATGGGCACCGTCCTTATTATCCAGATCTGGATAATAGCGCATTCTTCCATTAAAGTTTAAACATTACCCAACCAGAATTAAGTAAATGAAAGTTGTACTTACCCCTGACAGGATGAAGGCCACCCTCGTCCTCATCACCGTCCTCCTCGTCCTCCATGGGCAGCAAAATTAAAAAATAACTACTGGCCACTAACCCATTAATTACCTTAGCTGTTAGTAACCACTATTGTAATAAAGGGGTAACCACCCTCCCTTGGGGAAATTCAGAACATAGAGTCACCGGAGAGTCACTTCAAGTGTAAAATTTGCTTTTCACTTCTTTAGAGCTTCATCAGAGGCTGTAGTAGACCGTGTATGCTAGGCCGGCCATAGGCTTTGCAGGGCCCAAGGTGGCACATTGGCTACGGGTTCCTCCTGTAAAAAAAACAAAAAGGGGACTTACCTTGATGAGTGGCCCTCCTCCAGCAGCATTGCAGCATCATGACGTCACAGCGCCATGTGGCATCACATTGCCATAACAATACAACCCTGCCCACTGCAGAGCACATAACAGCACGCACACACACCCCTTCCCCACACACAGCGGCAGATGTCAAAATCCCCCGCCCCAGGCACTTACCTGTGCCTGCTGCCTCCTTGTTTCCGCCATCCTGCTCCTTTGGAATACCAGCGTCAAATGACTCTGCGGACGTCACCAACGTGACGTCGCATGGCAGTGAATTGTCATGGAAATGAGACGTCATAACGCCTCAATGTCACATTACATGGCAATGAGATGCTGTGCGACACCACGTTGGTGACATCACATTGCGTCATTTGATGCTGGGATTCCAAAAGATCAGGAGGGTGGCAGCAAGGAGGTGGTCGACACATGTAAGGGTCTTCCCAATAGGTCCGATAGGCCCGAGAGCATGGCAAAAGCATATGGGGGTGGAAATTTTGCTGCCCCAAAACTTCGCCACCCTAGGCCCGGCCTAACAGGGCTAATGGGAATTTTGACACTGCCCACACACTTTCTCTCTGCTGGTCCAGGGGTCACATGCTCCCTCCTCTTCCTCCTGTCAGTGCTAGGTACCAACTTCTGACTGGATGGGGGAGCTGGAGTAGGGAGGGCCCTGTGCTCCCTCTTCCAGCTCTCCGGTCTGGTGAAAGTTGGATCCCAGCACCGAAAAGGAGAGAGAGGAGGGAGCAGGGAGCGCGGGGTGCCCGGGTGGCATCTTGCTCACCTTACCCTAAGGCCGGCCCTGCAGTTATAGTCCCATGTAGATAAGATCACCACCAAAATTATCAATAGGGTCAAAGGCTACTGAAGGAAATAACATAGCAGATCTTGAATGGTGAGACATTAGGGTTAATCCAAAGATTTGGAGAAAAAAAGAGACAAATATTTTTTATATAAAAACTAAACAGAAATAAAAAAATGCCAACATAGGAATTCTATTCATATAAGGTCCAGAATTATATTTTAAAAAAATCATAAAAATAATAATGAAAAATATAAAGTACCCAATGCAGGAACCTCAGAATACATAAAAGGTTTAAAAAAAGGATGCCAAGAACTAACCAGACTCAAACTAAGAAATCATTGAGATTTATGCCTATATTTTTTCATATCGGTTGAAAGATATGGAGTTTGTGAAACCACAATGTTTGACTTTTTAATCCTATTTCCCCCTCTTCGACTAAGTGGAACATGATCAATACGTAAATATAATAACTCTTTTGGATTGGACTGATGATGTTTTTTTTAAAGTGTAGAAAGACACAGTGAGATTTAAGTCCTAGTTGAATATTTGTAATATGTTTTCCTACCCGAAGTGGGCGAATACTTTTGGTCACATTTAAAGAAACCTTTAGACTTCTGGATTAACCTGCTATTGCCAGATTTTTTTGAAGTCCTTAGAAGGATTGGTGCCAATTTTACTCTTAAAATTTTCTGGCCTTACTTTAAAAAATTATCTGTGGGCTATTTAACAAAAAATCTTTTCAAATTAAATCTTGCTTTTAAACATGTCAATGCTTACCAATAATATTGTGGATTTGGTAGAATCTCAATTATGTTTGGTAATAAATGGAATACAATCATTAAAAACATTTTTCTTTTTCTTTGCTGTGCTACTGAGGCTGACACTCCTATCCAAAATACTACTGTAGCTTTCTTTTTTGCTTCAGTTACTGCTGCAGGATCATAATTTTTGTCAATAAACCTTTTTTTCCCACATCAAATGCCTGTTCTTCAAACAAACACTTTTAGTTTCCAGCAGTTCTATCTAATTCCTTGGAAATGCCTGTAAGGGATATTTGCAGGTCCAATTATTGTGATTACAGCTGTTCCTATGAATAAAATTGTTGCTGTCAACTGCCTTGAAGAAAGTTTTAGTTAATATTTTATTGTTTTTTACATACAGAATAAGATCAAGAAAGTCTATAATGTTTTTATTCGATTTGGGGGTGAATTTTAAATGTACTGTATTAGAGTTCAGATATTACATAAAGTTTCCGAATCCCATATCTTCCCTTTTCCAGATCATAACATCATCTATATAGCGGCACCAGAGGACCAGGTTTGCACCAAAGGGATTATTGTAGGAACTGTATCAGATATATTATTACCTGATTAATTTTATGCTCACTTTTCGCGTTATTCATTTGACTAATTTGTTTATACAGAATTGCCGCTTGGATTCATTAAGTACACAGTGCAATATTTGCGCTCTTTTCTTTTATTCACAATTCCTGAGCTAGATCTTTAAAAAGTGAATATTTTTAACGGTTCCTTTAAAGTCTTAAAAATTGACTTAGGGTATATTCTTAACCCATCTCAGGTCATGGTGACTTTATGGTAGAAGATAATTATTTGCATCTACTGGTTTGTAATACAAGTGTGATTTTTAAACATGACATTTAGATTAATTAAATTGGTGTTCAGATATGTTTTAAAAGGATCAAGTTCTTATATACTTCCCTTCCATATAAACAACACGTCATCTATGAAAACAGTAGTGTCTCTGGGCAATGAAGGCAATTCTAAAATATATTTCTGGAGGAAAAGAATCTATGTATTGGGAAAGGTTTGAAGTTAAGTAGTTTTAGTGGTCTCACTGGGGGATGCTGGAGATTCTTATGGATCTTGGGGATAAAGTTAAAAAAAACAGTTGCGGCTCCACAACGTCTAAAAATTCCAGCTCTTTATCTCTAATTATTCCATCTCTGTGGCCATGTCCAATTGTTCTTTTACTTATTTTTGAAACATCTGTATTGGATTCTTATCTACATTTCTATATGTATTAGCAAACGTTTCCTAGTTCGCAAAGAAAACTGTTGCTTGTAGATGAAAGTATGGAAGTTCGCAATAAAGAAAAACCGGCAAAATTGCTATTCAGGAAAAAAATGCAAACCGAATATCGATACATTTGCCCATCACTAAAGAGCAGACTTCAATTTAAAAATCTGTATTTCTACAAACTTGTCAAAGTTAATAAAAATCTTAGATAAATATTTTTAAACCAACATCAAGAAAACACCTTTTCTTTGCAGAAATTGACTGCACAGACTCGGCTCTTAGTTTTAGTTTCCCCTGAATTACTGTATCTTTGGCTAAAGAATTCTGGTGCGAACATACATTTGTGTAAGATTGATATTGCCACTTCATATGACTGGCATAAATAAATATCATGATGCCATCTACAACAGTCAACACACATGATAGTGTTCTGTGTATCTCTGGGTCATAGTGGAAGTAACAGATTAAGGAGAGTGGTTAGGTGTTGTGATTTACAGAGCTGTAGAAAATCATGTTGGTATAATTTTCAAACCCTAGGATTGGTGAACATATATGTTACTATCGTGTGACAAACAGCTTACTCCGGGGCTCCGACATCTGTCCGGGACTGTTAGAACACGGTCTTTTAGGGTAGGTTAAATGACGAGGCGTTACGTGCTGTTCCTTTAAACAGGCTACTGCCCAGTTTAATCAGTCCCAGGCACTGAGACTGCCACACGGAATACAAAATAATACATAAGCAAACAAAACTTTGCTCACCTGAGCAATAACTTAACTAAGGTTTTCCCTGACTGGGGTTGAAGCGGCTTATCCACTTCCAACAACAATATAAGGAACTTTGTAGTTTTAGAAAAAAGGAGCAGAATGATTTAACCTGTTTGCTGAGAGGCGTTCCCCCTCTCTGCTTCCAGCAGCCTACCTGCCTCCAGGCTCATGGGGAGAGGGTAGAGGAACCAGGAAATCAGCCCTAAATACCTGATTTCTATCTAGCAGGACAGGTGACAGAAATCAGGCAGCAGACAAACTCTGGTCTGGATCCCTCATCCGTCAGTTCCAGAAACTGTCAAACTGTGGGATGGAGTGCATGTATTCTGAGGCTGCATTTTCTAGCCTAAACAGGGTAGAAGCTGTCCAGTATTCTGGGAGCCCTATATATGGAATTTATTACCATCCCCTGCTTTCTGTCACACATGGTATCCCTATGCGAATAATACTATGAGTCACCACTTTAATCACTTCTGCAAAGAATATAAGCTTTCCCATTTATTCCTTTTTAACTCCAGTGACAGCCTTAAGTAGGAGAGTAGGTGAAGAGGAAGGAAGGAAAGGAAAAAGACAAAATAGAGAAGAAGAAACCCCCAGAAAAATGGAAAAAGTGGAACTGGAGAAAGAAAAATGAAACAGCTGGATAAAAAGAGAGAAAGAAGAAGTAGGAAGAAAGAACAGAGACCTGAGCAGAAGAAGGAGAAAAAAATACTAGTGAAGAGAGAATACCACGAGAAAGGGAACAATGCATGCAATAGAGGAAAAGTGTATACAGACATAAACTAATTAAAATGAAAAATGTGTTCACTTTCTTCAAATCCACAAAAATGGCAGAAACAAGTTAAATGTGATTGATTCCTTTATTTAAAAAAAAAATTATACACCTCTAAGTATTTTAAACGTTAATTTGTACATTTTCTTCAGAATCCAGGGGAGTATAGGAGAAATTCAACCAAAATATAAAGAGAAAAACAATTCTAAGTACAGATGCAATTAAGTACGTTAGTTTATATGAAGACGGATCCTATGTGTTGCCTACTTACAGTGTGACAGGTTCAAAAGGGCATATCCAAGACTTAGGTAATCAGTTCTCAAGTGTAGTTGTTGAGTAGTTGGTACAGTACTTCAAAATATAAGAATGAGAGGAACCATTGCACAGATCAAATTGGTAAGAACTTTATGTATGTAAAAGTATAATAATCTCACTCATAATTTGTACAATATTTAAAAGCATGTAACACATATTGTGTATGACGATGTGATCTTTCTCATGCCACCGTCCCCTCGGGTGTTGCGGGTGGTCCTGGAGTGGCGTCCCGCCCTGCCGGCATCTCACTTGGGCTCTGTGATGTCCCCTTAGCGCCTCTCCTGCTGGTAACGGCTGTTCGGAGCGGCGTCTTAGCCGGCCGGAGTTTCCAACAAAAGGAAATTCTGCAAGTTCGCCTATTTATAAAATCGATAAAACATATTATGGACCAATGTTTGCTTTAAGCATGAATACATATTTAAAGAAGCTTGTTATATTATTAAACTGGTGACACATTTTTGTGACTCATGCATGCTAGTACATAATCTATTTTATCTCAATGTAATAAAATAAGCTGTCTGTTACATTCCAAGCTCCCCCACATTTTTATAGCATTAAAAAGTAGCTGAATCTAGAATAATTTCATAAAAATGATAGAAATCTTTGCCAAACTTGCAGTTAAAACCATTGCTATCCTGCTTTGTTTTGATCCCTGCCATGCGGTACTTGTAAAAGTCAATATACACTGGTAGTAAATGCCAACCCTACAGCACTTCAGTTCTGGTGGAAGACAATACTCATAAAAAAATATTACTTCATTTTCTTGCTGACTTTGAGGTGAATTTATCTTGTAGCTGTTAATTAAGCTTTGTTTTATCAGCAATTAATTTTGCAGATGGAAACCTTTCATATGCTTTCTGCCATTTATTTAGCACATACTGTATATGTTTTCACTATCTACTATATATTTTGGACAGCTGTTTGTTTGCTATAGTATGTGTTTGGACACCTCTTAAGATATCGTAACCACATTTTGCATGATGGTTCCTGAGATCAAGGGGCAGGTTTATGTCTAAATAAGTAAATAAAAGACAATGGAGTGAAAAATTAAGGCAGTATTAGGAACTTTACTTTCTACAGGTTCTGATAATCTTGTACTTTTAAATACTTATTCTGATCCTTAGAGTTCCTGCACATAGGAAACAAAAATAGGATGGTAATGATTTTTACATATAACTAACCAAATATAATAATTCAATCTCCAACTATAAGAAAAGTTGATTCGTTAGCACAGGGGTACGCAAACTGTTCGTGCTGTGCCCCACCTGCCTACCCCCTTGGTGCAAGCACCCCCACCTTCTTTTCCGACGTGCGGGGGTCAGGTGACGTCACTCCATCACCCCTCCGCGTCATTGGACGACGCTTTGTTATGGCGATGTGTCGCCGAAGACCCGTCTGGCAGCAGGTAAGTAAGTTACATAGGCCTCACGCCTCCCTCAGCATATAATTTAAATGCATTGGGGAAGAGCATGGGGCCCCTATAACCACCCGCCCCCCCAGCAAAATCTCCCGCCCCACGGGGGGCACGCCCCCAGTGTGCGCACCGCTGCATTAACACACCACAAAAGGAAACAACTAAGCTTTTCCAACCTGCCAGATTTGGACACTTCATTTCCCAGAATCACCCGGTGTCGTCTTTGTGCCATAAAATATTCCTAATGTATACTATTTTAGAAATCAGCATTACATAGGTGGTCTGATCTATCCAAAGAGTTCTGGCATACAGCCTAATTAACCACCACACTTAATACTAATGTAATAATCCCTTTATCACCTGGTTGAACTTAATGGACATTTTTCCAACCTCATTTACTATGTAACTGAGTAACCTAAAACAGTGGTGAGTGGTGACTAAGTTCAGTCCTTGAGGCCAGTCCAAAAAGGCCACATTTTCAGGGCAATACTTTCCTTAGTGATAATTCATTCTGGGCTAATAGGTTACGTATTAATTAGAGAAATACTAAAAACCTGGTCATGCTAGTCATCAAGGACTGAATTTGAGTAGCACTGACCTAATATATTCTTTTCTGACTGTCTCACCCTGCGGCCATCACAGCCTTTATTATCTGGTATCTAAGAACTTCCTATTAAAGTGCCATATATACAGTACTTTTTTTTCACATATATTTCCCCAGTTGCTTCATTTTCCAAAGAAAATGTTTTAACAGTTTGTGTTTGATTCTACAAAATTGCCTTTGGATCAATAATAAATTCAGTAAGGTAAAACAGGGAGGGGGGGTGGGGTATTTCCAGCATTTACTGACGAATGGGAATGAACGTAAACAAAAGGGATGTGCCAGGGAGAGTTTAATAACAGTATAAGTTAAAAAGAAGCGACAAGTGTTGAACTTGGAACATGCGATACACATAAGCAAAAAAAAAACAACAAATGGTCAAAAGGAGAACTCTCAGTGAAAAATGAAGGAAAACACACAGGGACAGGGAAGGAGGACAGAACGGGCCTGAGGAAGGGGCATTTTCTCCGAAATGTTGCACCCTTATTTTCCCTGTCCCCCCTATCCACTCCCCTTCCCCTTTGTGGTTTCCCTTGTCCTCCTTCCCCGTCCCTGTGCATTTTCCCTTCATATTTCACTGAGTTCTCCTTTTGACCATTTGTTGTTTTTTTGCTTATGTGTATCGCATGTTCCAAGTTCAACACTTGTCGCTTCTTTTTAACTTATACTTTTATTCATTTCTCTTTGGCATATTCCTTTTGTTAACGTTCATTCTCATTCATCAGTGAGTGCTGGGAACCCCCACCCGCCCCTGTTTTTCCTCATTAATTTGGAGGAAATAGGGTCCTCCCTGTTCCCTTGTGCAACCTGCAAATTATCATTTTTTGCCTTTTTTTTTAGTGCTATCTCAGTTCTTTTCACAATAATAAATTCAATGAGATGCTGTATTCTCCTGTCCATGTATGTATATGTTTATTTATATAGTGCCATCCACATAAATAGCGCTTCAACGCAGTAACTCACGTGACATAATAGGAATAAGAACTTAATACTTAAAGTAGACATAAGGAAAAGGAGTCCCTGCTCTGAATAGCTTACAATGTACGTGATAAGTAGGGAGAACTTACAGAGACAGTAGAGGGAGTGTAATGGTAAGTGTGTCTGCAAGGGGTCATGGTAAATGCATATAACACTTATAGTACTCCCCTCCTCACTTTTAAAGCTATACACTCTTTTGCTCCTCCTTACATCTCAACCCTAATTTCTCACTACACACCCTCCCGACTCTTGCGTTCTTCTCAATGATGTCTTCTGTCTACCCCCTTTTTATCTTCTGCCCTCTCTCACCTTAAACCTTCCTCACTGACTGCCCCACACCTCTTGAATGCCCTTCCCCTAAATATCCGACTAGCGCCCTCTGTATTAACCTTTAGGACCAACTTCAAACACCCTTGCTTAACGAAGCATATGAGTAGCTCCGTGGTTGATACTATATACCTCATATATAAACCTTGGCCCCTTGCAGATGCACTTACCAGAACACCCTCCTACTGTCTCTGTACGTTCTTCCAAATCTTCCAATTATATTGTAAGCTCTTCAGGACAGGGACTCCTTTTCCTAAATTATACTTTTATGTCTGAAGCACTTCTTCCCATTATGTTTTATTTGTATTATTTGTTATTTATATGATTGTCACGTGCACTACTGCTGTGAAGCGCTGCGTACATTATGGTGCTATATAAATAAAGTCATACATAGATAAATACAGTATCAGCCAACAGAGATACCAAAATACTTAATTAAAGAGGTGGGTTTTAAGATGAGCCTTAAAGGTTGAGAGAGAGTGTGCTAGTCAGATATTGAGAGGAAGCACATTTAAGAGGTTTGGGGCAGTGAGTGAAAATGGTTTTAGGCAGAAGAAGGCTTTAGATATAAAAGTGGTAGATAGAAGACATTGTTGAGAAGAATGCAAGAGGCGAGCAGGTGTATAGCGAGAAATGAGGTCTGAGATGTAAAGAGGAGTATATTGCCTTAAAAGGGAGCAGGAGAATTTAAAAAGTAATACAGGATTTAATAGGAAGCCAGGAGAGGGATTTCAGCAGCAGATGCTGAGACAGATTTAGGTGAGAGTGGAGAGTGGATTCTAGCAGCAGTGTTTAGGACCAATTGTAGGGGACATAGATGATTGACAGGAATGCCGGACATTAGAAGGTTACAATAGTCAAGACATGAGAGAATGAGGACCTGGATTAGATTTTTAATAGAAGAGTGACTGAGGGAATGGCGTATCTTTGCAATGTTACATAGGAAAAACCAACAGGTTTAACTGTAGCTACTTCGTGAATAAATGTGAGGAGAATGTGAGTGAGGAGTCAAATGTGACACTTACAGTAGGCAGCGTGCTTTTGATACTGGGTGTATGATAGTTCTGCCAACAGTAATGGAGAAGGGGGAAATAGGCCAGACATGCACTTTAGAAAGTAGAATATAGTGGGAGGTAGTTTTAGGATTTCCATATTTGACATGTTAAGTTTGAGTCATGGAGGGCTACTTCTTGGTATTCTGGTGGCTTTGTGGATTTGCTGGTCTACAATTCTATGGTTATATTCATGGTTTATGAAATCCGATTTCAAGGCTGTAATCCTCTAGCCTCTGTCTGCTGTGTCGGAGCACATCCGGTTGTATCGTATGTCTTGCCTGTAGATGGTTGCATGTATAGTGTGTGGGGTGGAAGCTGTTGTCCCTCAAATAGCTGGCTCTGTCTGTAGGTTTGTGGAATACAGAAACCTGTAGTTGGTTGTTCTTTATAGTAATGGTGGTGTCTAGGAAATATACTTTGTCCGGGGAATGGGTGAGTTTGAGGTTGATGGTTGGATGGAACGTATTGAAGTTCTCATGGAACTGTATCTCATATACAGTATGTATGAGATATATGTATATATGTAGAGCTATCTGTACCATGTTAGCCAAGCTTAATAATCAAAAACGAATAGGCAATACCGTTCTGTGGCTAACGAAAAGCTTTTATTTGTGCGAGCTTTCGAGATACAGTGATCTTACTTAAAAACAATGCATCCTGGAATGTATCTGACTGGTGCCTATCCCTCCCCCTGTGCAGTATGCAATTTATGACTTAAGGTATTAAATGGTCCCTGAATGTTAGTGATGTAAGAGTGTGTGTGTGTGTGTGTGTGTGTGTGTGTGTGTGTGTGTGTGTGTGTGTGTGTGTGTGTGTGTGTGTGTGTGTGTGTGTGTGTGTGTGTGTAAATATACATTTATAAAGCTTCCACAGTGTGTACAACACTTTACAAAAGGTTTGTGTGGGAGTGTATACCAATGGTGTGGGTAGGTGTAGAAATGTAAGAGAGTGTTGCCTTACTATTAATGTGTGTAGATACTATGTGGTCCCTATTGACATATAGGGATAAAATTACATTGTACATATGTAGGTGTAAGAGACAGCTGTGTGTGCATTCATATAACGCAATATGTATAGCCATGGCCTTTAATACTCATAGGAAGAGAGTTCTCTTGTGTCAGGGTTTTTTTTTTTTTTACAGTTTTGCCCATCTCTAATTATGATCCAAGAGTGAGTCCCCTCCAGTTTCAGCTGCATGCTGCCTCTCCTTGGGCTTTTTGCTTTGATGAAACACTTACAGTACAGTACAATAGCCAAATGTTTTCTTACAGACCTCCAGGTCTCTGTATGACATTCTGTCACTATTAACAGCACTTCCACTTCACGCCAGAGCTGCCTTTTGTGGTAACTGGATGTGGGAACTGCTCCATAGTCAAATAAATGCTCATATGGCAACATAGTTTGAGCTTGATATAAAACGTATTGATATACTGTATAAGAGCAATACATAAGTATGAAATCCTCTCACTTTCAGTTTTCATGTTTGACAGGAGGAGATGTGGAAGGCTCACTAATGACCTCCTTTGGTGTCTTAACGCCTGCAGCAGAGAAAGTTGGAGTCAGCACTTTAGAAAGTAGAATATGTCCACTATTGGACCCTCAGACACCTAATTTCAAATGCACTCTTAAAAAGCAGTATTGGTAACATTTCAGCGTTCTTCCCCTGAAAAAATTACAATAATTTATTCAAGATTAGTTAGGCAAGAAAATCGTCCACATTTTTTTAATCTAATTTGCATGTAGAATTTAAGCCATAAAACTACCAAATGCAGATTCAAAACTTAGATAAAATATATGGAATAAAACCAACATAAAAAATGCATAGACTAAAAACTCGAATAAAATCCTTGAAAAATTAAGCATTAACTCTCAATATTGAACGACATACTGTATATAATGGAAGACTCAAAATATTAAGGGAATAAACAATAAGATGAATGGCTTCATTTTGGTGGAAAGACATTGTAGGCATTAGCAGGGATTTATATAGGGTATAACAATGGACTTTTTTCTTACATTATATGTAATTAACACACAGATACCCAACAAGCGCTGAGAAACCCCAAACATTACCACATAATATATATATTATATTAGTGTCAAAAGGCGTTCTAGTGGGCATGGCTAAATGTATAAAACAAAAAAATAACAAAGATGCCCAAAGTTAGTCGGGAGAAGTACGGAGAGGGTGAAGGTAATTTCCAGGGAGCAGTGTCCACTGGAATAGGCCAGATTTCCCCGAGGTCCAAAATAGATCCCCGTCTCACTGTAGTTTGTTATACTGCAGGGAAAAGGCCTTAGATAGGGACCCTTTCCCCATAGTGTGTCAGTGAGAGGCATCAGCAGCAGAACACGGCACAAATGGTGTAGTGTAGCATGCGGTTTGGGACCAGATTCAGGCCATATTGTCGGATTATTTTAAAAGGGTACAATCCAGCTGGATGCCCTTCCAGAGGCAACCACCTACGGATCAGCACAGCAGAGGATCCGGGAGATCGCGGCGCGGAAACACATCGATGATCCACAGAGTCCATTACTTGTTGACCTGGTCTGGACTGAGACCAGGGAGATATTCTTCACGTGCACCAATGGCCAAATACACTGTATGTAGCGCTATCCACACATGCTCTTTGGGGAGGGACTAGTCTGTGGACACTAAGGGGTTAATTGCTGAGGCACGCCAGTACTTTGGGGGTTTCACCCGGGAGGTGTTATTGTGTGGGTGCGGCCTTGCATGGCCTTGTTATTCTTGTCGTGTATCATATGCGTTCAGTAAATACTGTTATAATATACCTGAGTGTAATTACTGTGTATATTGGTTCCGGTCAGGGGCTCCTCCCACTACGCTGGGATCCCTCGCCGGTGGAGGCGCTGCACCGAGGCAAACAAGCGATACCCCAGGCTCCCAGTGGCGGAGGCTCAGACCTTCTGGTAGCCAAACAGGTGACAGATGCACTGGTAGTTCCCTTAGTTATGGAGAAAGGGGGCTACACACACATATACACACACACACACACACATTATATTATATTATATATATTCTTTGATAAAGCGCACTATGCGAGAAACGCGTTAGAGGTTTCTCTTTTAAATAGTTTATGTCTCATTAAATTTTTGTTATTTTTTCATTTGGCCTCCAGTTCTCGTTTTTCATTGCTGGGCTCCTAGCTTTTCTTCTGTTTATCTGTTCCTGTTACCCGTGGATGCACGCAGCCTATACCGGAGATTTCTACTTACCTGGATTCTGGATCATGAGTACGCCGTCCATTGACTGTTTGCTGCTTATTTGTCACTAAGGGTTATCTGGTTATACATGCGAGGGTCTGCCGGTTCACTCAGGGGACCCCAGGTCCATCGCTTCCAGCTGGTTCCCACTATATGTGATCTAAGGACTACCTTATTACAGCTACAGCGTTCCTATACTTATGGTTCTATCTCCGGTATGCTTAGGGTTACTTCAGCCTCCGTGTGATACACGCTGTCTTTCAGGCTAGTAGCGTCGGGCTTTGAAGTTTATCCTCCACTTTGCTATATATATATATCAATGAAGAATACCTGCAGGGCACTGTTGGAATATATAATTCTTATTCATGTCTGTCAATTTCAGTTCTGAGCAGCACACTTTTTTTGGACTATGTTTGCTGGAGCAAGCTAGTGAGGATGCCTTATTTGGGTCAGGTACTGTTTGTATGTTTGTAGCTATTTATAAACCATTTTTAATAAAGCTGTTACAATTTTTACTCCAAGTGGCGTGTTTTGCGAGTTTTTTATGGGTTATTGTAGGAAGATACTGACTTAAGGCTAAGGGACCGATTCTCATAGCTCGGAAGTTGTCATTGCCAAACTGTGTGGTTTAGCATGTTCGAAAGTTGCTAAATGAAATGTGAGAAAAAACCCTATCCTCTATTGTATCCTCTATTGCAAATCATATCTTCTATACCAGGACTATAAAAAGTGACACAGCATGGTTTAACAGCCAAAACACCTGAATCGTACTTGCTTTTGAAGTAGAATGACCAGCAGTGGTGCTTACTCCATCCATGCCAATCCAATCGAAAAGGGCTCTTTAGAAGCGGATTGACACACTTTGGAGCTATGAGAATAGGCCCCTAAGAATGTATAGGTCATTTTGGGGGAACTGCATTTTTAAAACTTCAAAAGGAACAGAGTGAAGAAAGGCTGCCAGCTAATCCATAAAAGAATAACAAAAAACTAGTCAGACAAGCTGAGAAACATAAACATTTTAATATTTGACTTTTAAGACATTCTACCTCAAGCACTATATAATAGTAACAGTTTATATTACTGTACATCTTTAATATACCACAGCTTTAAAAACCATTCTAAAAGGCTGTCTTAAAAGATATATAATGCATCTTACTGTCTTATCCTTTTTTAGTAAGAAAGGCTCCAACAACCCATTAAAAGATTATAATGCATGCACAGTCCAGTACTGTGCATAATATTGTCTGGTCAGGAAATGTAAATATTATTATATTAAGCTTAGCAGTCGTCTTAAGGTAGTATAAAATCTCCTCTGTTTTCATTTTCTGCGTCATAATTTTCAAGCACTTAAAACTTTTTACAATTTCTGTGACATTCTCACCATAAATGTATTTCTGTCTCCAAGAAATGTATTTGTATTGTTAAATAATAGCCGAATGCCACTGGAAGTACGCACGTTACACCTTTCCTATCATTTTAATGTTTGTTGCATAGTTAAACTTCTCTGGTGTGAAAAAGAACTGCAACTCTGACAGTTATTGATTAGCAATACAGTTTATTTAATGCCTTTTCTAATTTGGTCGAATACGACAACAGGAACAAGTAAAGGTGTCATATAGAAAAGCTTCAAAATGCTAATTTTCTTAAAGGTTTTTTACACACATTAACCCTTTGCACACTGCCCTTGTAACATTTTGTGTACTGTACATTACAGGCAAATGGTTTTCCAGTGACATTTGTGACATTCATTGAAAATCCCATGTTATATGCCCATATTGTGAAGCCAGCTCCACTTGCTCACCAGGACAGGCAGGGATTTCAGATAAACAGTTTTAACCTGAGTCAGAATAAGCAATCTCAGGTATAACCATTTGAAAGTGTAAAAACAATAGAGATGTGGAATTTGAGGGGGGGATATTCTGAACCCCCTCCAAAATCCCTCAGTTTACAATGATCCAAACTGAAGCTTGCCCCCAAGTGCCTGAGTCCAAGGTGCTAACAAGGAAAAAATATTCTTCTTGCATTTCTTCCTGCCTCCTCCCCAGCCGGCTCATGTCCCTCATGATCCCCAGCTCCCTATCCCCATGTCACGGTGTGCTCACCACAAACAAGGCAGACCCACGGTGCTGAGGTGGGGATTGAATACAATGCCACCCACAGCCACGAGGGCACATCTGGACTGTAGGTTTCGTCAAGGTAGCCTGGTCGGGAGTGGAGAGGTACGGACAGTCGTATACTTGCCAGGGGTCATGCAGGACAGATATGGATCGTTGAGGGTACTTTATCCGAGGTTGCGTTTGGAGAGAGGAGAGTCGTCATGGTCCAGGTGCTGAGGTCGGGGTTGGAGAGGGTAGCGTAGTCGTAGTCCGGGTGCCAAGGTCAGGTTGGAGAAGACAGGTTGGTCGAAGAAAGCCAGGTCGGTACATGGAGCAAGGGTCAGCAAGGCAAGGCAAGACTGTGGATGCAAGGATAGGTAAATGCAACACAACTGGAACTATGCTCAGCCAAAGTGCCAGTGGCACTTGAGAACGTCCAATGAGAAAACTGCAGCGTGGAGGTGTGTAGAGCGAGGGCTGCGATAGGAGGAATAATAGCAAGGCTCAGGTGAATTGGATGAGAGGGAGCCGGTGTGTGTTGCGCGCGTGTCCGCGTTGTGCATGCCCCACGTCGGTGGGAGGAGAAGACCTCAAAAGCAGGCGTGGTGCGGCGGAGCCAGCGGAGGCAGGAGCGGGCCTCAAAGGAACACCGGCCGCCGGAGAAGGTGAGTGGGGAGCGCTCCGTGGGCGGTGTTTCTCCCTGAGCTTCACACCCCCATAATCCTCTCTCCCTCTTCCAGATCCTCAGTACTTTCTCTCCGGCAGCATCACTCCCTGATCCCCAGTTACCCTCCAAACTACTGTCCCATCTCCTTCTCACATGCCCTGCATATTCCCCCCAATCAATCTCCCATCATCCTTAAGCACATACCCCCTCATGCTCCCTTGTACATCTCCCCATCGCCTCTTCGTACATCCCCCACAACATCCCCTCATAATCCCTTACACACACCCTAATCATTCCCTGCACACCAGTAATCATTGCCTGCATATCAGCCTCCATATCCACATCACCAACTGCATATATATAAACTCGCAACCCATCATATTTAATCATATATTTGATCATCTTATATATCACATATTGTATAATAATCCAAAACCTGAACCAAAACTGACTGGGAGGATCCCAGAGCCGCGCGGTCTCACGCGAGCTCCCGCACGGTCAACACGCACCCGCAGGGCTTCTCTTGTCAGGACGGTACCCGCAACTCGCGCGGCACGCATGCGCGCTGTTTTGATGTCCCCGGATGCCGCAGGGGTAGCCTCTGCTTCCAGATCGTGCCGCGCATCATCGGTGCGTGGCACACGCACGTGACACACACGTGACGCACCCGTGCTCCGTGCAACAGAGCATAATCAGCTCCACCACCTTCACCTGCCTCCTGCTCCTATTCTATCACAGCCTCCACTGAGACCTCTCCTCTGTTCCACCCCTCCATGGGATTGGACAGTCCTGCCTATATAAGCTCAGCTGTGCCACTGGCACTTTGCCTGAGCAAAGATTCTTGTTCCCTGTGCTTACCTCTCCTGTGTTTAAGACTTCCTGTCTTGTCCTGCTATTATCTACCTGTGTACCGACCCGGCTATCCTCAACCCTCCGCAACTCTCCTACCCTGACCTCGGCATTTGGACCACGATCTCTCTACCATCTCCAGCTCCGACCTCGGCTACAAGTAACCTCTACATTCCAGACTTCTTCCTGACCTTGGCAAGTAAATACGACGACTCTAACCTGTCCACTCCAGACCTGGCGATCTCGACTATCCATACTCCAGACCTGCCCCGTGCCTGTCGATGGCTTTATATCTATTCCCATCTCAATACCTGGGGTAATGTCTCATTTGTGGTGAACACAGCATGACACTGACAGACTTTACAAAAAAGCAAAACATCAGATCAACTGTCTTGGGGGGTTGATGATGATCAGAGGTCACTGATAATCAGGGGATGGAAAGGAACCGTTTTCTTTAAAATTGTGCCCCTAAGCTTCTCACTCTCTCGTGCAGGTTCCACCTCCTCTGTCGCTGCAAATTGTATGACAAAAGTGATCAAACTTTCTGGGATTTTAAACACCTCCTCAATTGGACTTTGCTTGGGAGGGATTTTTCGTCACACTCATATTTCGTCACACATACTGTAGTGCCGACGAATATTCTAAAACAAATCTGGGGCAATCACCAACAAGACCCAGGTACATGCTGGGTACAGGCTGGGTACATGCTGCAACATTTCAGTGACATTTATGCAGACAGACTAATGGCCCATCGGATTAACAGCGTGGGGGCCCTGGCAGTCCCATTCAAACTGAATGGGACTGCAAGGGACCCCTGCAGTGTTAATCCAATGGGCCATTAGTCTGTCTGCAGAAATGTCACTGAAATGTTTGCAGCATGTACCTAGATCATGTTGGTGATAGCCCCATATTTTCCGAGGCAAGTTTAGGGCAAGTTTTAGAATACTCGTCGGCGCACCTGTATATTTGTTTCCCCTTCAAGTATGTATGGCAATTCATTTGAATTAATACAACCTATAGGGGAGATTGCCCAATTTAGAAGACAGTGAAACCAGTAAGAGAATAAATTGTGAATCGGGAAACAGAGTGGACAATAACCATTTACTGTAAGAGTATATTGAGAAGAAAGAAATAATACCCAGTATGGCCAACTTGCCATAATGTTATCATGAGTTCTTGTTTGACAAGACTGACTCCATCATCCACTCAATTATATATACTAACCAGAATGAACTGTGATTACATTTAGAATGAAAGGACTATACAAAGGATTCATGATGGTTGCTATTGCTGGATGCTAAGGAAATAGGTATACATATTTTTGTAGGTACAGTACAAGTAATGTTGTGAATTTTCAGTATTTGCTGATTTTCACCTACAAATGAACAGGGGTTTTTTTTTTTATTAAAGGAATTTAGCTTTTACTGCTTTACACTTCTTTATCAAACAACTCAATATTTTTGGGGGTGGTTATTTTTGTTAAACTCTAATGCCTTATGCAATTGTATGTGTCCTACAGCTCTGAAATTAAAGCAATTCCTGTGAAACACAGAATATACAAATTGTAGGTATCATTAAATGAAACAAATTAATAATGTACTATAATCGACTCATGTCACAGCTGTAGAACAAACAGGCATTGATACAAAAACTTGATTTAAAAGCAGCGAAAAGTGTCAGGTTTATAAAAATATTAGTATGTACTGTACTAAAATGTATGAAGAGGAAGATAATCCAGGGACACGGTCTTCTTATTTAGAGTATTTATTCAGCATAGAAACGATCAACGTTTCGACTGCCACGCAGTCTTTGTCAAGGTGAAGGCTGACAAGCATAAAAAAATGAGCAAATATATACCCCAACGCTTACCCATGATGATCCACTGCAGCTGACCCTCGGCCCGAAAACCGGGTCCCACTGCAACGTCACGGTGGTGACGGAAGTCCACGCATGCGCACAACACCGCTCACATCAATGTGAGCCCGGCGCATATTTGCTGCGCAACGTCACTACGCCCACACATCACATCGGACTCGGAATCACCTCCCCACTGCTGCAATAGCAACATGATGCTAAACTCAGCACCATGCAGCTGCGTGGCAGTCGAAACGTTGGTCGTTTCTATGCTGAATAAATATACTAATTAAGAAGACCGTGTGCCTGGATTATCTTCCTCTTTATATGAACTCATTGGGACCTTGCAGGATATTCCCTTACTCCGTGAGCACCGGCAGTTGATGTATTCTTTGCAAAGATGAGACATGTGCCAGTTAACCTCTTTATTTGACTGTACTAAAATGTATACATATGAGGACAAAAAATCCTGGTCTTTCCCTCTGTATTTATGTTTACTTGATTTCATACAGGGTTAAATGTTTGAAAAATAAACACCAAGCAATTCCAAGAATATTTTTTTTACAAATAAAAACAAAAACATGGAACAATAAGTATAGATACACTTTTAACAAATATTAGTAATTTTCAGAATAATATTAGGTTGAGAAACACTGTTAAATTTGACCTATCCGAATCAGATCTCAATTAATGACCTGTTTGGGCCAATGCATAAACCATGTGGCTTTTCAGTAGAATCAATCACTCTAAAAGCCGACATCTGACATTTTATCTATGCTTGAGAACAATTATAAATGTTGTCATTTTAAGAAAAATAGACACGTTGTTGTTAGACCTAATTAATCCGTTTAATAACTAAAGTACATCTTAATTTAAATATTCTGTTGTACACTGCAAAAACATGTGTTTGTTGTGTGCAGTAAAATAATCATCTGTAAAAAAGTTGAGAAAGGGCATTATAATAAGTATGACCTATGACTAAATTATATTATATAGTACCAGATGGTTTACTGATAACACTCAGGTGGTCAACATATAAGCTAGTGAAAATGTGAATGTGAGTTGTAACCTGTGCAATAGTTTTTCTGTGGTTGTAAATCTCAAACATCTAATCATCAATCCCATATGTTTTTTCTTAAATAGAAACTGTTTGATTTTTAAGGCTGTTTATTCTAACAGCTTTTCATGATATGTCTTAGGTAAGATAACTTTTGTAACAAGTACATTATAGTATGATCAGAAAATAGATATAGTGACATTTTAATGCCTTGGATCAAATCATGTGTTCTATTGATCAATCTATCACTTTTCATATACTCTATTCAAAATAATTAGGCTGTTTCACAAAAACCATAATCTTGCATTATTAAATGTTTAGAATTCAAACATTCTTGTAATTAAAATCAGAAGAGGCTACAGGCAAACTTCCCAAACGCACCTTCACAGACATAGGGGGTTATTTGTTAAAGTGAGATAATCCTGATACAGCACTACCACATGAAAGGGCAGACTTCAATAATGTTAAATCAGCACTATTGGATTTTAAATAAACATAAAAGTACATGTACTTTGCACATGTATGGCAATCAGGAAACATTTGTATAGTCTATCAATTGACTTTGTCTACTTTAACAAATTGATAACTTTGTAGGCTAGTCATAATCAGGGCCGCCAACATAAATCTTTGGGCCTAGGACAAATATTAGGAGCAAGGACCCCCCCCCCCCCTGCTGGCACACTAAGGGTATAGGTATGGGTCAGAGGAGGGGAGAGAGGAGGTCTGGGCCAGGGAGAGGGAAGTTGGATAAAAGGAGACATTGGCCTGGGGAGGAGAGGGGAAGGAGGAGGTATGGGCCTGGGGGGAGGAGGTATTGACCTCGGGGGGAGAAGGAGGTACTGGCCTTGGGTGAGGAGGGGAGATGGAGTTATGAGCTCTTGGGGGGGAGAGTAGGTATGGGCCTCAGAAGGAGAAGGAGGTATGGGTTTGGGGGGGGGGGGTCGGGAGATTAGTTATGGGACCTTGTGGGATATGGGGGTGGGGGATTAGGTATGAACCTGAGGGTTTCGGGATTAGGTTTGGGACCTTGGTTGGTATGTGCCTAGGGGAAAGGGAATTAGGTATGGGCCTGAGGGATATGGGCCTGGATTGATTAGGTACGGCCTTGGGTAGTATGGGCCTAGGGGTATAGGTGTATTGAGGCTACTCCAATACCACACTGCGTGGAGGACTTCAACTGATCGTTCAGAGGACGGACGCTGTCGGGTGCATTGCTCGAGTATTCCGGTTGGACTGCTAATGCATTACGAGACGGTGCCTGCCTCGGTGGTGATTTTTATCACAAATTGCTTTTATATTCACTTATACTTTGTGAGTGTTTTTAATCCCTCCACCATCCCTTCCCTATATTAAATGTACAGTATTACACTATGGGGCGTGTGCTCTCTGTCTTCTTTTTATTCTTATAGATCCTGTTTTGGAAGTGGTTCTTCCAATTGAGAGCTGCCGTGGACCCCTGGACTCTGTACATTGTCTTGTATCGCCTATCAGGACTTATTTTGGGGTTTGGACATTTACACTTGGACTATTTATTATTTAATTATTATTCATGAATGTGCATGTATTTATATTAGAGTGTATATTCTAGTTTGTTATATTATATTTTACTATTTAGTAGTTATCACTTATTATAGGATTGTTTGTATTTTGTATTTATGCACTTGATAGGGATCACATTATTTTACACTGGTTTCACGAGTGGCGCTACTTTATCCACTCCTTTCATATATATATATATATATATATAGGGTGTGATATTATTATTACTGGTTTTATTGTGTCCTATGAGGAGTCATCCCGTCCATGCTGGGATCCCTCATAGGTGGAGGTGCTTAGCGGAGAGAGTGAGAGAAAGTGAGAGAGAGTGAGAGAGAGTGAGAGAGAGTGAGAGAGAGTGAGAGAGAGTGAGAGAGTGAGAGAGCGCTCACCCCAGGTTCCCAGAAGCGAAGGCTCAGGCCTCCTGTGAGCATAAAGGTACAGCAGCACACATAGTCGCCCACGGTTTTCCTTTAGGCATAGGGAAAGGGGGCTACACATATATATCCCATGTCCCAGCCCCAGGCCCTACTTGTAATTGCTCTGTCTTGCATTGGCCAGTAAGGTTTACAACAGCTCCCCCCTGCATTCCACACTGTGGCGCCTCAGTTGACATGAGACTGCATCAATTGTAGTATTGGAGGTTAGTGAAGGCCAGCCATTATGCTAAAAATGAAGACATCTCAATTCAGAAACCATGCAAACTAGTTGTTGTGTTCATGCAATGTGTGAATACACTACATTAGGGCATCGTTGTCTTTTAAAACACACACACACATTTTTATTTTTTATTTTTTCCCCTAGGTGGAAAGCAGAGCATCTCCAGAGCTGGACCACATTAATTTCAGCAACCAGGACACTCTGCCCCTGAGATACTTACATTGGAAGGTGATGCCGGTATCTTCTGCAAGGTCAAGCAGGCCAATAGGAAGCCACAAGGGATGAGATTACTGAGATTGGCCTGTGGGATACAGGACCTTTAAATAAACATTTTCTGTGCCCAGTTGGAGCTGCTACTGGCTTCACCGTCCTATGTAAGTATCTTGAAAACCAGGCGGTTCCCAGAGCTGAAATCAATATGGCTCCAGAGACCCCCTGCTTCCCACCTAGTAAAAAAAACAAAACAAGAGGTATAGCCACTTTTATTAGCCATGGATGTTACTCTTTTGTATGCAGGAATCTTTGCATCCATCATTATAGAGTCAATTTATCAGTCGGCCAGCTGCATTCATGAAAAAAAAAATCATCACATTACAAAATGATAAATATATCTCATTGCAATCAATTATATTTTATTTGATAAATCTGGTGTACTATTTTGCAGCACTATTGCCCAATTCTGCAGATAACATGCTTGAATCCCCTAGGTGTCGTAGTTCAATTCTTTATTTATAAATATAATAAAGCCACTAATTATAAAAATCCAAGAATATATTTGACTTAAAATGTTTTCTGTAATTACCCACATGTATTTGCAACTTGTATTGTATTGTATGTCTTTATTTATATAGCGCCATTAATGTACATAGCGCTTCACAGTAGTAATACATGTGGTAATCAAATAAATAACAGATAATATAAATAACAGGTCATGGGAATAAGTGCTTCAGACATAAAAGTAACATTAAGGAATAGGAGTCC
Source organism: Ascaphus truei (assembly GCF_040206685.1). Lineage (NCBI taxonomy): Eukaryota > Metazoa > Chordata > Amphibia > Anura > Ascaphidae > Ascaphus > Ascaphus truei. The sequence goes on along the minus strand of NC_134486.1, from coordinate 49,782,281 downwards.
CTGCTCCGAGGAGCTTACAGTCTAATTGGTAGGTAGGGAGAACGTACAGAGACAGTAGGAGGGAGTTCTTGTAAGTGCGTCTGCAGGGAGCCAAGCTTTATGTATCATGTGTTCAGAATATCCACAGTGCTATTCATATGCGTCTTTAAGCAAGTGTGTCTTAAGGTGGGTCTTAAAGGTGGATAGAGAGATAGAGAGCTAGTCGGGTACTGAGGGGAAGGGCATTCCAGAGGTGTGGGGCAGTCAGTGAAAAAGGTTTAAGGCGGGAGAGGGCTTTAGATACAAAGGGGGTAGAAAGAAGATATCCTTGAGAAGAACGCAAGAGTCTGGATGGTGCATAACGAGAAATTAGGGCTGAGATGTAAGGAGGGGCAGAAGAGTGTAAAGCTTTAAAAGTGAGGAGAAGAATGGAGTGTGAGATGCGGGATTTGATCGGAAGCCAGGAGAGGGATTTCATGAGGGGAGATGCTGAGACAGATCTAGGAAAGAGTAGATTGATTCTGGCAGCAGCGTTTAGGATAGATTTTAGGGGAGACAGGTGAGAGGCAGGAAGGCCGGATAGCCGATGTTACAGTAATCAAGACGGGAGAGAATGAGGGCCTGAGTCAAAATTTTAGCAGTCGAGCAACAGAGGAAAGGGCGTATCTTTGTTGTATTGCGGAGGAAAAAGTGACAGGTTTTAGAAATGTTTTGAATGTGAGGGGCGAATGTGAGAGAGGAGTCGAGGGTGACCCCTAGGCAGCGTGCTTGGACTACTGGGTGAATGATTGTAGTTCCCACAGTAATGTGGAAGGAGGTAGTAGGGCCAGGTTTGGGAGGAAGTATGAGGAGCTCTGTTTTAGCCATGTTGAGTTTAAGGCGGCGGAGGGCCATCCAGGAGGATATAGCAGAGAGACATTCAGAAACTTTGGTTTGTACAGCAGGTGTAAGGTCAGGTGTTGAAAATGGCAATCAACAGGCCCAGATCAGTTGTATAAATCTTTTGCATTTCATACGCTGTCTATGAATTTGTTGGTATTGAAGAGATTCGGCATGGCAGATGAAGTACAGTATGTATTTCATACTTTTGACATGCAGCCATGTTTATGTGATTGATAGTACGTTAATCCATGAAAGCATGACATCACACCAAATAAATTATTCAGGAGAAGTGAGAGCAAAGGTAAGGAATATTTAAAATATGAATCTTTACTGTAAGATCACAAGCCTTTCCTTACTCTTGTCTCCAAAGTAAACATACATACAGATGCAGCAGCCGTTATTCGAGATTTGGCTGAGATTATCTCAAAATTAGTCGCGGCAGACTAATGTCCCATCGGATGAACACAGCAGGGGTACCTGCTTTGTTAATTCTACCGGGGTCTGCCTGTCTGTAAGAGACACGCAGTAAGAGATAGGCTAAATCAGTCACTCTAACCGCGCGCCTCTCCCAGGCGATCGCGGGCATTTAATTTAATTTTAAACATTACAGTAATGTAGCAGGGAGTCTCCGGAGCTGAACCTCATAGATTTCAGGTCCGGGGACCCCTACGCCCCAAGATACAGGCCCCGTTATGGGGTGCCGGTAATCTCACCATGTAAAAATCCTGTGGGTCACGTGACCGAGGGATTTTTACATTGAAGGAGATACCGGCACCCCATAACGAAGTCTGTATCTTGGGAAGTAGGAGTCCCCGAGGCTGAAATCAACTTTGTTCAGTTCAGGAGACCCCCTGCTCCCGCAAACTAGTTTCAAACACCCCCCCCCCATACAAAATCATTATTTTTGCTGATAGCTGCTAAGTTAAGGAAGCTGCTTACATTTTATTTGTATTCATAGTGTGAGTGAGCAGGGGGTCTCCTGAGCTGAACAAAGTTGATTTCAATCTCGGGGACCACCTACTTCCCGAGTTACAGGCCCCGGTATCCCCGCCATGTTAAAATCCATGTGGGATCTAAACAAAGCAGAGGGATACCGGCACCCCATACCGGGGCTCGTGGTTATCCCAGCCAATCAGAGGCATGGGAAACATTCCCTCTCAAATATGACATCACAGGCCTATGAAAGCCTGTGTAGTCTCCTTGACGCCACTGAGCTGATGGAGCAACACCTCCCTATTGGATTAACAGATGAAGAAGAAGATAAAGAACAGATGAAGAAGAAGCTAAAGAAGAACCACGAGTGGAATACAAGTACAGATGAAGATAAAGAAGACCCCAAAAGACCCCAACATGGATTACAAAATAAAGATGAATAAAAGAAAGAAAAGACAAAGATTGTTTACCTGTGGACCATGGCTGTGGAGGATCATTGCATCGTGGACCAGGAGTTGCTGCTGCTGGTGTTGCCTTTGGAGTCAGATTCGGTAGGTGAAGACATCAAAAAGTAAGAAAAATATAGTTTTTGTTTTTTTTAATGTATTTTTTTTTTAGTTTCCCCATTGCATAGCATAGCATAGTGGCATCTCATGCCTACAGGGCATGGGTTTGCCACCATGCTAGTCAATTTTTTGGCGTAGCATTTTAAGATTAAAATTGAATGTTTGTTTTATTAGTGGCTTGTTTTGAAGATTGGCAGGATGCATGTTGTTGCCTGGCATAGTGGCAGCTCATGCCCACTGGGCATGGGAGTGCCACCATGCCAGCCATTTTTTTTGGTGGCATTTTTAAAATTAAAAATTGAATCTGTATAATTGTAAAGATCTCCAAGCGCCAAGCTGTTTCTTCAAATAAAATGGTATTTATTTTACATAAAGAAGGCTTTTAATGGCAGAAACATTGGTCTTTCTTTAGGTAAAACAAATAAAATTTTGTATTGAAAATAAAATAGCTATGTGTGCTTAGTGATCTTTTCAACTACTGTATATCCCAGCACAAGAAGACTTTTTTTTTGTTTGGAGTGTTTCATTTATTGAGTTATGCAAAACGCATCAAACCATTTTCCTGTCTGCAAAAGTAAAATGAACACAGAAATCTTTCAATCAGGATAGCTATGCTGAGTGAATATGGGAAAGGCAGGTTTGTAAACCTGTCGGAGATGTGAATGTGCTCATGTGTTTTTTTATTTTATATATATTTGCTGTATGCTGTATGCTGTATGGTTTCTGTCACTTTTGTACTCACCATAACTTACTTTGTATACCTGGACATTATTAGTAATATGCATTCTTTAATTGAATAAATGATTTCCAATAATTTGGTAAGGACACTTGGGCCATATTTACCAAGTCGTGCTATGCCATAAGACACCTTCTGGTGCAAGAAGTAATGGATAGCTTAAAAGCATTCACTGGTAGACTAGTCTAGATCTACCAAATGAAGGGTAGGATTCAATATCCTTATATTCTGTAGGTTTGAACTAAGCCTGTCTATAATTAGATGGTAATTAAGACGTTTTATATCTACATTTAGGAGCAGTGACATCTTCATACATACATACATCTGAAAGTTTGGATCTGTGTGGGTTTGTGAGGTTGCTCATTGGTTGCGGCGGCTCACGTGCTTGGCGGCGGCTCACGCTGTCATTGGCCTGCGGGGTGGGGTGACGTCAGAAACACAAATACACACGCTCTCACCCTCTGCCTCCTCACACCGCGTGAGAGCCACACGCCGCATCCTGAGCTGCACCGCTCCTAACCTCAAGCCGCCCCCCTGCCTCACACCCTCCCGCATCCCCCCCAGATACCCCCTGCTCCCAACGTAGGACGGAGGGGAAGCGCTAACACCGCTTCCCCCACGCTCGCCTCCAGCCACAGACTGGCACTCTCGCTCCCCCCCGCTCACCCTCCCACTCCCAATGTGGGACAGAGGGGAAGCACCAACACTGCTTCCCCCACGCTCGCCTCCAGCCACAGACCGGCACTCTCGCTCCCCCCCCCCGCTCACCCCCCATTCCCAACGTGGGACGGAGGGGAAGCGCCAACACTGCTTCCCCCACGCTCGCCTCCAGCCACAGACCGGCACTCTCGCTCCCCCCCCCGCTCAGCCCCCCACTCCCACCGTGGGATGGAGGGGAAGCACCAACACCACTTCCTCCGCACGCTCCTCCTGCCCCAGCCCGCCAGTGTAACCACACCTCCCACCCGCCAATTTCCCATGCTCCCCTTCACCGAGCCCACCTTCCGCCCCAGCCAGCTGCCATGGGGATATCAGGGGCAGGAGGGAAGCGTCTGGTGGCAGGAACCAGCACCCACCGGTCAAAGTAAGTCACCCACCCCACCCAGTCACTGTCACCCACCCAGTCACTGTCACCCACCCACCCAGTCACTGTTTCCCACTTACCCAGTCACTGTCTCCCACCCACCCACTGCCTCCCACCCACCAAAAAGTCACTGCCTCCCAAGTCACTGAATTCCACCCACACCACCCAGTCACTGCCTCCCCTCCACCCACCCACCCAGTCACTGCCTCCAACCCAACCACCCAGTCACTGCTGCCCACCCAGTCACTGCCAAGTCACTGCCTCCCACTCTGAAGGGGGGGGGGGGAATCACTACCCTATGGACCGCCCACCCCCAGTGAGCCACCGCCGCTCAGCTCTGAAAGGGGGGGTTACAACCCTCATGCCTGTTCCTCCAGTGTGCCGCCGCCGCCTAGCTGTGAAGGGGGGGGGGGAATCTGTAACGCCTATATGCCCGCAGACCTGGCCAGTCCCCAGTACTGAGATGGGTAAGGGTATAACATGCACCCACAGCAGTGAGGGCGTGCCCGGAGTGTGGTAGTAGCGTTTCCGGGCCTGGAGAGTAAGGGTTAACGTAATACTTGCTGCGTCCGGGGTGCCAGAGGTCAGAGGGTAATGTCCAAGTGCCAGAGTTCAGGGGTTGGAGAGAGCAGCATAGTGATGTCCAAAAGCCAGGGTCCAAGGGCAGGAGAAAGCAGCGTAGTCAAGTCCAAAGCAGAGTTCAAGTTCAAGGCAAGGAATCCAAACAGGGGCAGGGACAGGAACCAGAGCTGAAACAGACAAGGGAGCTAGGCATAGACACTGCACACACAGGAGCTACAGGAAAGCTATGCAGAGCAAGGACTGAGATGAAGGAGTGGGGTTATATGGGAAGAAGGACCAATGGGGGTGAGGGGAGGAGCAGATGTTAGAGTGGGTAATTGCAGAGATAGGTCTGTGAGAGCAGGAGAGGAGACAAGAAGATAATCTAAGGTAATAGCCTGCAGCCGACGGGGGGCAGGGCCAGAGGGTGGGAGAGGTAAGTAAGTAGAGCGGGTGCGCGCGCCCTCTGTAACCCTGCTATGCGAGCTCACCGCGCGTGCACCAGAGCGTGGGGGAAGACCAGCGGAGGAGGCGCACAGGAGAGAAGACAGAGGGGAAGGAGGAACGGAGGAACCAGGTAAGGAACGGACAGGGGTGACAGAGGCACACTGAGGAGCACGTGAGCCGCGATAGGGAACCCGCAATCATGAACACGCGCGCTTGGTGAGGGGACCGCGTGCATGCGCAGAGTGTAAGCCTGGGCATGAGGATCGAGCCGTGGAGGAACGGCTGAGGGAAGAAGGTAGAGTTTTGGGACGTAGGGGAGCGGAGGAACAAGGCTCTGTGGAAGCTGGGGTGACGGGGACAGCTGGGAACTGCGAGTCCCCGATCTGTTACAGAATCCCAACCCTCCCGTCCACCACCCCAGTGACCCGCCGCCACCGAGCTCTGAAGAGGGAGGGGGAATTGGAAATGTAAAGTGGGGGCGGACCGGCCCATGACCAAGGGGGGGAAATTGGAGCTGTGATGGTGGGGGGGGGGGGAATGGAGCTATGAAGGGGGGAGCCGGAGATGTGAAAGGGGGGATCGGACATATGAACGCGGGGGTGGGAACGCAGATGTGAAGGGGGGGAGCGGAGAGAGAGGGGGAGCGGGAAAATGAAATGCCGGGTATATTAGCTAGTACATCTATAAAACAAAAATAGAAAGCGTGGGCTCCATAGCGTAAATCTTTAAAAAAAAACGCTTAACGGTGATCACAGTAAAAATGCAACTCACAAGGGTCGCTAGGATATGCGCATGAGAATAACTGCAACAAGGGCCGTGTGTAGATGCTGAAGACCAGACCCTCACAGAACTGCCGATGATGTATTTCCGCCTCTTAGCGCGTGTCGACATAAGTAGCATCAATCTTTCCCTGGAATTAGTGTTGTGGACTCCTCAGTTCCACCGCTACTGGCTCAATGCGATACCGGCTCCCTGTAATGCAGACCTCAAGCAAAAAAACACCCTATGCATTTCGTCACATGAGTGTAATGCGACTTCATCAGGGGTTGGTTTGCACAGGCACCAATAGTCCTTTTATAGTCCTTGACACATAATTATTGAAAAATATCCTTCAGGTGTTAGCCCCTTAATATGTCAATGATAAAAAGAGTTATTGGTAAAACATGGCAAACAAAAAACACTAAAGAAACAAAACATTAAATACATACATAAGAAGCAGACAGAAGCGTTGTAGCAAATGATTAAAAACAAGATGATACACTATAATATCAATTGACATAATAAAGAAAGCTAATATAACATAGACAATGCCAAATACACAAAGCACATGAAATAAATTGATAAATTAAATAATGCATAACATATGAAAATAAAAAGAACAATACATTGTATAAGAATGACAGTACATGAACAAATGTTTATAATGACAAGAAAAATTCTAAAAAATAAGAATATACTGCAACTCATCCAGGGAGGAGACAAAGAATGGCTGGATCTTTAAATAATATATGAGAGAAATACAGTATATGGATGCCATATTCTACATGGTGAATACACACACAACAGCAGGTTTTACCGTTGCAATTGCATCCAAAAGTAATATTAAATTATATTATTGTGTAGCGCTGCCTCCCCCACCCCTGGGAGATCTGGCCTTTGCTACCGGTGGTGTGGTGCTTCATACCTGTCAGGCTCCAGGCAGATGTACCACAGGTGGCACTGTCCATTCACGGTGACTACCAGGTAACCCCCTGGCAGATGAAAGTTGGCTATCTCCAAGGTAGACATTTTTTGTGGTAAATGGGAGGTAGTAATAGTAAGCAGCAGCACACTATAGCTCTTTTCTCTTGCTCAGCTCCGTGGAACTGATATGAGGAAGGTTGTAGTTGGCTCCTCCCAGAACAGGAACAGCCTCCGATTGGTCCTTTGTGGTGCCCCCTCCCCTAGGTAGAATATAGAGCAGGGGCATGACAGAGCAGGGCGCGACCTGACTCCGACTGAGCCAGTCACAGTGGTGCGGTACTTCGGCTTGGCGCTGAAATCTTGCAACTAGGTTTGCAGAAAATAGATTGCTTCTTTGCAGCAAGCCCCTGCAGCCCGGTTTTTCCAACGAGAACCCCATTTTCAGAGCACAGTCCATGCGGTGTGCCTCCAGCTCCAGCAAAATTCCTGGAGCCACAATTTTGAGCAGCAATAAAACAGGCAATGAGGCTACAATTTACACAGGGTCCCTGGTGACGCCTCAGTGGCCCGTCCCTAGTGTATTTTGAATTTTGAGGGTGAAGGTAGACGCTTCCTGGATTTCCCATCAGGGTGCGCTCCAACAAAGCACAGTACAACCATTAGCAGCTATGAGGGTACATGCTCCCTGGATTTCCCGCCAGGGTGCGCTCCAACAAAGCACAGTACAGTCATTAGCAGCTATGAGGGTACAAGCTCCCTGGATTTCCCGCCAGGTGTGCCCCAACACACTGTTCAGTTTACAGAAGGGTACATGCTCCCTGGATTTCCCAACAGTCTCAGCAGCGCCTCCAATTGTAGCGCAGCTCCCCCCCCAGGAGATCTGGCCTTTGCTACTTGTGGCGTGGTGCATCATACCTGTAAGGTTCCAGGAGATGCTGAGGGTCTGTGTTGGTATGGGGAAACAGGACAGGCTTTCGGTTGTCTTCAGGCTGGATCTTATCTGGTGCAACACCTCCATTCACACCAGGCTCCAGGTGTACTGGAGACAGTCCCCACTGTGAAACATATCTCTCATACCCCTACCCAATAAACTGAGACATAGGCAGGTGTATATAAAACAAAAGGGCTTCTTTATTCCTCCACTACAGATGTTATACAAGAGAGGTAGTATGCTTTCTCAAGCCCCCAGGCTTCTGGATGGCACCTAGGCCTCCTGGCAGAATTGAGGCCTCCAAAGCCTGCTTGGCATTCTCTTCAGCCCCCCTGAGGGGGCTGAGGCACGTCTCACTCCCTTGAGAAAGAGACTGACTATAATTTGGAATGGCTTCCTCCCTAGTGCAGAGGGGAGGGGGGGCACAAGGTCTGCTCCCGGATTGGCTGCACACAGACCAAGTTGCACCTCCACCCCAGTCACTCAGGGAGGCTGCCTGCTGAGGATGGGGAAAACCCAGGATGATAGCCTGCCACAGCCTGCAGCTACCAGGATTTACATGACAGGGGGGCAGAAGTATAGCCAGAAACAACCATGGCTACATGTGTAAACAGTAACTACATAAATGTGAATTTAGTTCAGCAACGAACATAAATGTGTATACAGTATATAAAACAAGGGGAGGGTTGGGGAGTGATCACAGGGTCACACTAATTGAGTAAAGTGAAAAGATATATAATAATAATGGTAATTGTAAATGTGGGTGCAAACTGTGAACTGAAAAGTGAATCAGGCAAAAAGAGGGGGAAGGGGAACACAAAATGAATGAGTCCCCTAAAGAATTCACTAACTGCACACCTACATATAATAAAATCTAACTTTTAATAAATTAACTTAAAACATGTATTATCAAACGTAATGTACTATATGTCTTTAAAAAATTAATTAAATATTCAATAGCATGCAACCCTGTCAAATAGATGTATGATTGTACAAACCCAAATGCAATATTCCTGGGTTTGACAGGACAGTGGATGCTGAAAGTCAGGGTGTTAACCCCTCTGGAGTATAGATGCAGACTGTAGGTAACCGTGTCCTACTCAGTGAGCCTTTAACTGGTCAAAGACTCAGCAATCCTGCAATAATATATATAGCAGCGAACACCTATGGTTGTATTAAGTGCATATGTTTGAGAAGTGACGCTGACACAGACACAATCAATCCACAATACCCTCAGTATAGTTAGGCTGGAACTCACAGTGCCATTGACATAGAGTTACCCAGCATAAGGCTCAGATTGTATATATATCATGTGTTGTATATAGCAGGCAGACTCACTGTCTGTTGTTGTATTTATCAGGCTAATGCCGTCTGCATAAATAGAGCCAGGAGACTAAGACACTACATTAAAACAGCTCCAGGTAGGAGACTGACACAACTGCGCGTCCAATCATACATCTATTTGACAGGGTTGCACGCTATTGAATATTTAATTCATTTTTTAAAGACATATAGTACATTACATTTGGTAATACATGTTTTAAGTAAATTTATTAAAAGTTAGATTTTATTATATGTAGGTGTGCAGTTAGTGAATACAGTATATAAACCCTGAAATAATTTTTAATATAAATATAGGGAGTATTATGTGTGACTATATTGTGTATGTGAATGAAAAATATATGATGAATGATAAATAATGAATGATAAAAATTAATGAATGATGTGTAGTGAATATATACTCTAAAGCGTATTAATAAATCCAAAAATAACAGGGAGAAGCTGCTCCTCGGGATATTTTTCAATCATTTCCAATGATGATTACTAGAAGCGTGTAAAAAACTGTTTACCGCAACTTCTTTAAAGTGTGTTTTAGTATAGATTTTAGGATCACCCGTACAGGTGAATAATTCAAGAGAAAGACAATTTGTACAGGATCTATGACAAAAGTGAACTTCAATCCCATGTCATTATTGTCAAATGTGGATAGAATCGCAGACAGATCCTCCTCCTCACATCACATATTAAAATAATATCATCAATGAAACGGCCATAGAACACCAGGCCAGCCCCCAGTACAGCATTGGCCCACACAGGAAGGTCCTCCCACAACCCCATGTATAGGTTAGCATAGCTGGGGCGAACATGGTACCCATGGCCATTCCACAGATCTGCAAATAAAAATCATTTTCAAATAAAAAATAATTATGCTGTAAAATAAATAATATACTAGAGAGGAGGAACTCTCTTTGTGCGGAGTGTAGAGATGTGTCTTGCTCTAAAAAATACCTAACTGCATTAAGACCCCTGTGATGCTCAACATACGTATAAAGTGAAGAGACAGCACAGGTAATCCACAAATAGGAACTCTTCCACTGAATGTCGGAGGTGGAGCCGATGACGTGCAGCGTGTAACTCAGATAATGTCTGAGCTTGATGACATAAGGTTGCAGAAAATGATCAACATATTGGGACACGCTGGACGTCATTGACTCCACCCCAGACACAATGGGCCTCCCCATACATACATACATACATACATACATACATACATACATACATACATACATACCAATGCCATGTTTGAAATAGCAGGAAAGGTGGCACTGCTGTTTTTCTTGCATCATTGTGTACATTCCAATTCCATCCTGATAAATACAAGAAAACTATTTATAAATATTTATAATTATAATATATTAATTCCTAGGTTGGTATATACATATTAAAATACATGTTGCAGGAATATTATAAACAAGTCATACGAATGCAATAGAAACTATAAATCTCCCTAAGGCCGCGCGTATAGTGCCCACGACGGTGACGACGACGCGGCGGATGACGTCACCCGTCGCCACCCGCGAAAGTTATAATTTAAGTTTCGCCGACGTCGCTGGCAACAGGGTGATTGATTGGTTCAGAGATTGTCACATGTGGCGACAGTCTCTGAAAAATCAAATTTAACCCGCTACTAAATTTGTTTCCGCGACGTCGCACCGTCGCCGCCGAGCTTACTATAAGCGCTGGCGACAGAGTCAATTGTTTTGTTTTCGAGCGACGTCGCATCGTCATTGCCATCGCGGGCACTATAAGCGCAGCCTAAGAATGGCTGTATAACATTTACATACTGTAGCAATATACACCTGATTTCAATTGAAGGCAAAAAGATGATTTACAACGTTCTTTTTGCCATTTCACAGCTACATGAAAGAAATATTGGAGACATATCGTTAAAAATTTTCAAGAACAAGTTTAATTAGACTCATCTTCATTCCATGACTATGAAAGCTCAACCCTCTCCTAATTATATTAGTCATTGCCTAACAATACATTTTTTGCCCATGAGTACTGTGATGTTCCTCACAAGAACATGAGTCAGGGACATACATTCTCCCAGTACCAAGCAAATATTTGGACACTTTCTGTTACAGTACGTTGATTCAAGGCAGAACTACATTGATGGAGTTCCATACAGCAGACTTTTAACCTTCAGAAGCAGAAGGTTTTGTGACTTGAGAGAATAGATGTTTACTCTAGCAAGATGAATAGAAAAGACCCCTTTGGCAGCCATGATGGAGTTTGTTATGACAAAATTAGTTAGAAATGACATGTTGAAGAGAAGGAAAGCAGTTACATATTTAGGTTGCAGTCCTAATGGAATGTTTGTCAAGAAGTCTTCAAGTGGCAAAATGCATTAGCAGTTGTTGTGCTTTCTCAGTTATCAAAACAGTTGTAGCTAATGAGGCCAAGCTTCTGTGTTCTTGTGAAGGTCTGTTAGATACATTGAAATGTATATTAGAGTACTGTTTCATGAAGTTGAAATATTTATATTAAATCTATGTGCAACCACAACTTTGCTCTTTTGGAAACATCTGTGGAGTATATATAAATTACTTTTATGAGTGTTTTACAGGAAAGCAGTGACATGCCAGCTGGAACTTGTACTCTTTTTCTTTTCTTTTTTTTTTAAACTACTTACACTTTACCTTATACACACTTCACAAATATGAACATACTCCTCTAAATGTCGCAAAAAAGAAGGATCCTTTTATATTATGGTTGAACTACATTCAGCAATGAAAGTCTGATGAAGACAACCCTTGGGCTAAGAAACTGGACTCTGCAGTGGACATTTCAGTTTTAGACATAATACAAGATCCCTTTACTTTATCTACATGCTTTGAGTTCTGAAATCTAGATTTTCAGGTTCATATAAGAGATTTATTGAGCCTAAGTTATTACTATGTAGTTTACTGTGTGAAAAACTATACTGTATAAGAGTAAGTGAAATACATCTGTTTGAATCTTAAACACATTTTATCAGTATACATGTACTGTATGTATGTATGTATATATGTATATATATATATATATATATATATATATATATATATATATATATATATATATATATATATATATATATATTTATCAAAAACAACACAAAAATTATGTAGCGCTTCAGGTGGATGTGAAGTGACTATAATGACAATATATATGTGATTTATATTATAATAAAATACTAAATAAAAAATATAAAGAAATTAATTGCCACCACTTGACCTAATAAAATCTACAAACCATAACGTGATAGTGATATAAACAAATGTCCAGAATAAATGTTCCACTCAGAAAAAAGGGAAGAATCGAGAGAGATACACAGTCCCAATTGAAGATCCAGGGAGCATCCTTGCAGCTTAAGAAAGAGTGGTATAGCCAACCACTATAAATCTATGGACAAAAAGAAACAGAAGCGCAAGCTCCATAACACGTAACTGTTTAAAAGTAAAGGTACATTTATTTAAAAAAATTAGCCACCCATAAGAAGTACACTTACAGGATTTTAAAAAGAACCATTTGTGGGAGAGAAATCTCTAAGTGTGGTCATCTGCGAGGGTAAGGGGAGTCCCAGGAGGCAGGGTGAAACTACACAGCATGTAGCCACCACCAGCTCATATCACGAGTTGGCACCAAGATAGTAAGGCATTCAATGCCTCTCTGTTATCTGCTCCGACATGAAATGGTTACCAGCACATGGAAATGTAGCTGGTAGGATCGCAGGGACGCCCAGAGCTCTGTATGCACAGACCCAAACGCGATGACGTCACCAGCCCTACGCGTTTCGTCACAGAAAGGCGACTTCGTCAGGGGAAGTATGATTGGTCAGAGACAGCCAATGAAATAGGCTAAATCATGTAAACCTATTCTCACATTGATAACTTGATTCACCACAAAATGGAGGTTGAAAATGATAATAATACATAATAAAATAACCAAATCATCACAACAATACATCAATACTCAAGTTGTTTACACCATACACTGAGAATAACTTTATTATTTAATTAAATACATTTAAACTCTACTAATACTAAAAAGTATTAGAAAGAGCTATTTTGCTAATACCAATCTAACTTTCATCAGATATGGAAAAATAAATACCCATTAAATTTGGAACCTAAATATATAAACATTGTAAAACACAACGTAATATAATATAATACAACTCAAACAACTAAATACCACTACATAATATTAAATTAAATCACCATGTTTTAACTCCTTAATGTGTGATGGAAAAATATTAACAATATAATCAATAAAAATGACACTATACAATTACTGAATAAAATAACAAACAATCACATGTAATTCATTCAAAAAAACTTGTTATAATTAAACACTTAGGGGGCTATGCACTAAGCTCAATGGCTTTGCGTTCTGATTTGGCCAAAAAACAGGTTCGTTAAAAAGTGAAGCCGGGGACGCGATTCACTAAGGCCTTGAGGCCATTTTTTAATGTACCTGCTCAAAATAGCTCAAAACAGCCACAGCGTACGTGTTGCTTTTTTTCCCCCTGCTAGCGTTCTTAACCTTAACCTAGCTGATAGAAAAAAAGCCGCTTGTATCATTTGCATGGAGATTCTGTATCTCCATGCAAGACTGTTACAGGCGATCGTACACTAAATAAAAACATTTTAATAATAGTGTACATGAGCAGGGGGTCTCTGGAGCTGAACCGCATTGGTTTCAGGTCCGAGGACCCCCTACTTCAGGAGATATAGGCCCTGTTATGCGGTGCCGGTATCCCCTGCACTTTAAAGCTCCCGAGTCACTTGACCGGGACATTTAAATTCTGCAGGGGATACCGGCACCCCATAAAGGGGCCTGTATCTCCTGAAGTAGGGGGTCCTCGGACCTGAAACCAATGTGGTTCAGCTCAGGAGACCCCTGCACATCTACACTAGTATTAAAACACACATAACAATAAACAATAATTCATTACCGTAGCGGCTATACGCTATGGTAATGAAGCTGCTTTAATGTATTTTTAATAATAGTGTGCGGGAGCAGGGGTCCCCTGAGCTGAACCGCATTGATTTCTGCCTCAGAGACCCCCTGCTTCCTGAGCTACAGGCCCCGGTTTGGGGCATCGGGTGCCAGTGTCGCCGCCATCTTTATAGCGTCCAAGACACGACGTGGGCTCTATAAAGATGGTGTCCGCACTGGCACCGATGCCCCAAACCGGGGCCTGTAACTCGGGAAGCAGGGGGTCTCTGAGGCAGAAATCAATGCGGTTCAGCTCAGGAGACCCCTTGCTCCCGTACACTATTATTAAAATGTACATCAATGCAGCTTCATTACCTTAGCGGCTATCCGCTAAGGCAATGAAGGGGTTAAGGCACAATAGCATGTTTATTGGGGACAATTGCCCTCAATAAACAACACACATCCCCCCCACCCCCTAACACATACATTACTGTAATGGGCAAAATTACTATTATGCACATATGGATAATAATGCATTTGCCCATTTTAAATACATATAAATTACAAGACATACAGTCAATATATATGACACTTACCTTTTACAGGCACAGGTGGGGAGAGGGTGTATTGGTCCCAAGGGTATGTGGGTAGGCCTCCCTTGTGGGTAGTGGGTGAGGGTGGTTAGGCCTCACGGTGTTGGGGGGTTAGTGGGGGAGGGTATGTAGGCCTCCCGAGTGGTGGGTGAGGGTGGGTTAACCCCTTAATGCCTGTAGCGGTTAATAACCGCTATGGTGATTAAGGGGTTAGGGGACATTACATTGGCTATTGTGATTGTTGTGCATGTTTTGCAGCACCGGAGGGGCATGGGCAGGATGAAGATGAGGATGAAGACGGCCTTCATCGTGGGTGCCTGTAAAATGTAAGCGTAATATGTTTTTACTGTATATATTGAATGTTATATGTATTTAAAATGGGCAAATGCATTATTATCCATATGTGGATAATAATAATTTTGCTCATTACTGTATAGTATGTTTTGGGGGGGTGTATTTAGTTATAATTATTGTTTATTATTGTTGGAGGTGCAACATTGGTGCCGCAGGCCCGTGGGTACCCCGGGACTCTCGCGGGGACTCTGGGATGGCCGCGGGGAACCCCGGTCTCCCGCAGGGACCCCCGCACTCCTGCGGGGACCCCCGCTTGGTGAGCCGGGGACCCCCAGGCCCCCCCGGGGTCAGCCGGGGACACCCGCGCGACCCCCGGGCTCCCTCGGGGACCCCCGCGGGGTCTGCTGTATGGGTTTTGCACATGCAAAAATGAAAAGCAATAATTTTTTCTAAGTCCAGATTTCTTTGCGTCTACTCTGACCTGAGGTGTTCTGATCAACGCAATTTTCGCGTTTGCTAAGGTTGCATTGCTTAGTGCATCCCGCTTAAGGGCAGAATTTAAAGCAAACAGGGTTGCAAACGAGCAAAGTTGGACTTAGAAAAAATTCCTGAAAAAAGTCATTTTTAGAGCGCAAATTGCCTGTTTGCATTGCTTAGTGCATCGGGTTGAGCGCATAAGCACGTTCTAAGAGCACTTTGCGCTCTTATAGGGACTTAACGGAGCTTAGTGCATAGGCCCCATAGATGACTATTAGATAATTATTAAATAAACTGTTGCAAAAATTAATAATAGATAGAACTGGATTGACAATGATGAAATACCTAATCAAAAAATTAATTGATAATATACTACAGAAGGATCCCCTCCAAAAACACAGAACCCTATCCAAAGACAGGGGGAGAGGAACCAATAAAGTGAACCCGAGCAGTAAGGCAGAGAACAGCAAGATCAGGACACTAAACTAGTGTGCTTGTATCCAGCCACTCATTAAGACCTCTGGGAGACAATGTACAGAGAGAATATATCCAAAAAGATTCCTTCATACATAGTTTCATGAATCTATCCCCACCCAATATGGTACTGGGAATACTCTCGATACCCATAATAACAAGTCCCTTAGGGTCCTTTGAATGCACTTGGGAAAAATGATGGGGAACACTGTGCGCCAGTACCCCCCTAATGATGTTCAAGGAATCTGACGCACAGTGCTCTTTTAGTGCGATCCACATATTGCAGATTACAAGAACAAGATAAAATATACACTGTATAGGTAGAGAGACAATTGATTGAACTCTTTAATGTGTACTCAGACTGATTACTAAATGAAGAAAAAGTATTCAACGGCTGAAGATGTCTACACATTAAACATCTGGATCTGCCACATTTGGCATTACCTGGCACTAGCTGTTGACCTCCATTATCAACTGTAGCATCACTGAGCCTACTTGGGGCCAAGATGTTCTTAATGTTTAGACCCTTACGAAAGACCAGTGGTGCCACAGTGGACAACTGACTGCCGAGGTGAGGATCCAAAAGCAACACTTTCCAATGGCGATTAATAATCTGTTTGATTTTATTGGAGTAACCATTAAAATTTGTGATAAACTTAACCCCACAGGTGTTCTTATTTTTGTCTTCCAAAGCCATAGATTGAGTAGACTGTTTAAGCTTTGATTTAGCTAACAGATCCACACGCTCAACAGATCTAACGTTGTTGAATGCCTCCTGCACTAGAGACATATCATAACCCTTACGTTTGAAATTGTCGATAAGACGACAGGATTGCACCTCAAAGACCTGGTCGGACGAGCAATTCCTCCTCAGTCTATTTACTGACTGAGTGGGATATTGCGTAGCCATTTTGAATGATGTGCACTTTTTGCATTAAATCTGAGGCCCATATCGTTGGAGTTAAAATCGGTCAATATCTGCTCAAGGTCACCCCCATCTCCATCCCATATGATCAAGATGTCATCATTGTACCGGCCATAGAACACCAAGCCCCCCCCCCCCAGCCGTGCATTGGGCCAGATAGATCTGGACTCCCAATAACCCATAAATAGGTTTGCATAGCTGGGGGCAAACGTGGTCCCATGGCCGTACCACAGGTCTGGAGATGGAAGCTATGTTATTCTATGCCCAGAACATACTTGAAAATGAGAGGTACTGTAACTCTCAATGTATTACTTCCTGGTAAAACATTTTATAAATAAATATACTAGAACTCCATGGGAATGTGCACTAACAATGTTTCCAAAATCAACAAGCCTTCAGTCTCAAAGGAGATTTGTATGAAAATCAGCACAGTACTGTATATCCAACAACGTCTATATAGAACAATATTGTTAATATATTAACCTAAAACATATCGATTTAAGATAAAAATAGAAATAAACCAGCGAACATGTATCCCACATAGGGGAATATGTCATAGCACAAAGTGTGAGCACAGATCAACTAGTAAAAAGTATATATATATATATATATATATATATATATATATATATATATATATATATTAGAAAAAACAAACAGCGCTAATGAAAAATAGTGCACTGCAAACTGAAATATTATTATTTAATATAGAACTGTTATATATTTAACTGATAGAAGCAATAGGAAAATACAGAGGCATTGCGAGACGCTGAGGGGTGACGCCAGCTCATGGCAGGAGCTACATGCGGTCCACCTGATGAAGTCACGAGGCATGACGAATCGCATAGGGACATGGTGACGCATCACGCACATGTGTTTGCACAAGGTGTTCCTGGTCTATCCACTTAGTCCAGCCAGCTGATTCCTTCCTTGCTGGCAACTGATAGAAGCAATAGGAAAATACAGAGGCATTGCGAGATGCTGAGGGGTGACGCCAGCTCGTAGCAGGAGCTGCATGCGGATACCATTTGATCAGGTGCACCCTGTATATTCGGGACTCCTCTACCCCCGTTGAGGACTCCCTTTAGAGATTTCTCTCTCATGAATGTGTTCTTTAATTATCCTGTAAGTGCAATTCCTTGGGACTGCTTGTTTTAATAAATGTGCATCAATTTTACACAGTTATATGCTATGTAGCCTGCGCTTCTCTTTGTTTTTTTGTTCTTAGATTCTACAGTGGGTGGCTATACCACTTTCTTTGAAGCTGCAAAGGGCTCCACGGATCTGTATGCTGCAATTTTCACCTCTCTTGAAGTTCATCGAGTGGAACTATTTGGATTTTATCTTTTTTGATTTAAGACACTAGTTTTTTCACTTTTCATAGTGGTTATTTATGATTTATTTAGTAGAGAATATTTCTGTTATAACAACCGATTTATTTAGTCATCACTTTAATATCGCACTATTATGTATTGTATTACCTTCTAAAGTGCTACAGTTTGTGTGTGATATATATATATATACAGTGTTCGACAAACCTATACATTTGCTCGCCCCGGGCGAGTGGATTTAACCCCCAGGCGAGTAAATATTGGCCCAAGCAGCACTATATATATATATATATATATATATATATATATATATATATATATATATATATATATAGTTAGATAAGGCAGTTGGCACTCCAATAGGTGCTGGTAAGCCACAGGTGCACGTCCCATATAGAGAATGTAGTTATACGTTACCGTTCCAAGGATTGGTAAACAAGAGACAGCACTCAGTGTTGAAAATCAAAGTGTATTAGTGAAAGCAAAAATAAAAATGGATGTATTTTTGCTTTCACTAATACACTTTGATTTTCAACACTGAGTGCTGTCTCTTGTTTACCAATCCTTGGAACGGTAACGTATATAATATATATATATATATATATATATATATATATATATATATATATATATATATATATATGAGAGGGTTCTATAAGGTCAGGTGCCAGGAGCAGTTAAAGGAGAGGGATCTTGCTCTGAATAGTTTATATAGGTTTATAATATAGATATGTCTAGCACAGTGATTCTCAACCAGGGTTCGGCGGAACTCTGGGGCTCCATGAAGCCGTCACAGGGGTTCCACCTAGCCGCTGCAGCAGCTTAACCTGGCTCACCTCCTCCTCCCGGCTCTCTCTGGCTCTCCCTCCCCTGGCTCTCCCGGCACCCGGGTCTCCCTCCCAGCCCTCCCAATCCCCCCCCCCACGAGCCCGCTCATAGCCGCTCTCTAGCAGTGCGCCACTTCCGGTGCCTGCTGCTAGTGAGCACATGCATATCTGCCGCTGCCACCTCCTGCCCGCAACCGCCTCCTGCCCGCAGCCACCTCCGCCGCCTGAGGTAGGCATATGGGGGGAGAGAGGGAGATGGGAGATGCAGTGGGGGGGAGATGGGGGATGTATGGGGTGGAGATGGGAGATGCAGGCGGGGAAATGCAGGGGGGTGATATGAGGGAGATGGGAGATGCAGGGGGGTGTGATGAGGGAGATGTGATATGATTGGAGATGCAGGGGGGTGATATGAGGGAGATGGGAGATGCAGTGGGGTGTGATATGAGGGAGATGGGAGAGGTAGGAGTGTGATATGAGGGAGATGGGAGATGTGGGGGTGTGTGATATGAGGGAGATGGAGATGCAGGGGCGTGTGATATGAGGGAGAAGGGAGGTATTGGAGGGGGTGGGGGTCTTTTAAAAATGTATTGAGGTGGTGGGGGTCTTTTTAAAATGTATTGAGGTGGTGGGGGGTCTTTAAAATGTATTGAGGTGGCGGGGGTCTTTTTAATATGTATTGGCAGGGGCGGGTATTTTTATTATGTATTGCGGGGTGGGATTTTTTGGTATGTATTTTGTGGGGGGGATTGAGTTAGTGGGATAATTGATGGAAGGTAGGGGCGAGTGAGAGGTGAGAGGGGGAGAGAGTGAGGAAAAGAGGGTGTAAGACGCAGGGAGATAAATACATGCGAGGCGGGAGGGGAGGAGAGTGAGTGAGAGAGAGGTGAGAGAGAAATACATGGGGAGAGGGTGGGAAATAGAGGTGGCTCGTGAGGTGTGAAATTAACCTAATGCCGCGCTTATAGTGCCGGCGACGTTGACGTCATGCTGCGGTCACTGGAAAAATCAAATTGAAGTGACTTCCAGCGAATGCGACCAAGCCGTCGCACCGTTCTGTCGCTCCTACTTTAAGCGCACGTGACGGTGTCAATACATTTGTTTTGATGCGACGTAGACAGCACTATAAGCGCGTCCTAATATGTGTCAGCCAGTTAGGGGTTCCCCGAGATTTTTCAAAATACTTCAAGTGTTCCTCCAAACAAAAAAGTTTGGGATTCACTGTTCTAGCATATGGTAAGGATTCCTTTATTGTTTTCTAGTTAGGGACAGTGCACTGTTTAGATAGCATGCCCAGGAATTATTCCACTCTATTCTAAAGATGTACAGAATGGCGGCCAATGCCCAGAGGGGTCTCCCCAAGCTGAAGCCCCGAGGAATAGTTGGACAGCAATATTGGAGGGTCCATAGCTTACTCTCACCCAGAAAGCCATATGATGGCATTCAGTACCTGAAACAGAGATAGTGACAACAGACAGATAGATAGTAGTATAAGGCTAAGGCCCCGCTCCCTCAGTCAGTGCGCCCGCACTGCAGACAGGCGGTGTGCTGATAGGCACAGACCGCTATATGCGGTCTGTAGGGAGCCGGGAGCCAGAGCGGGAGGGGGGCGGGAGTGGGAGGGGGGCGTGGTTTGAGCGGAGGGACCCGCTACTCCC
Source organism: Ascaphus truei (assembly GCF_040206685.1). Classification (NCBI taxonomy): domain Eukaryota; kingdom Metazoa; phylum Chordata; class Amphibia; order Anura; family Ascaphidae; genus Ascaphus; species Ascaphus truei. The sequence continues at coordinate 49,761,636 of NC_134486.1, read as the reverse complement.
CCCCCTCCCTCCAAGGGCTCGATCTCCCGGGCTGCAGGAGGGAGCTGCTGCGGGCTGCTGGAAGGAAGGTAAGCTCCCGCTCCCTCCCCCTTCCCCCCCCTCTCACACGCTGATACACACACACACCGCCTACCTTGTGTAGGAATCTGTATGACAGCTCCCGCTCCCGCCCCCACCGCTGATAGGCTCATTAGTGCACCACGTGACGCGTCACCGCTCGGGATCACAATTTTCTTGCATCCCCTGGCGACTGATGCGTCACAGCGAGGGGGGACTGGGACCTGCTCAGAAGGATTCCCCTGCTGGTGGGGAATGCTCATGCGGCCGCCCGCGCCGCTGGGCGCAGCGGGTCCCAGCCCTAAGGCTTGATAGGGGACCAAAGGAGATGGAGCACTATCGACACTATAGAGCAGAGGGATCTTTTAGATAACAGGAGTTCTTCAAGCCTCAGCACCTTCCTAGCGGACTGGGATAGGAGGCAGTTAGGCAAGAGGATCCAGACAACATACAGAAAACAGTAATGATACTATACAGAAACTGTTGTGTACCGTGTAAATTAGACTTTTTGAAAAGTGATTTAAAAAGATACTATTTCTTTGAATAAAGTTCCTGGCGCCCATCATTGTATTGCCAATGTTCAGCCTGCACGAATCCAGCACCCTGACAAGGTAATCAACTGTGAGCAAGCCAAGGTAAGAAACATTTGCTGTAATCTCACTAGGAGATGGACTGGGAGCGTTACATTTGGCGCCCAAAGTGGGGCTGTTCATGCAAAAGAAAAAAGAAAACATTTTTTTTTTGTTTTGGTAGTTATGGAACTTTTGGAGCAAAAAGTCTGTTTTGCGAGTTTACTGTTTTCTGAACTGTCTGTATAAAAAATATACAGCTGTTAAAATGTTTCCCTGAGGCTGTGTGTTTCCTGCCATGGAAACTGGACTTGCTGCTAAAGACTGTGAACTGCTGGTTTCTCAGAATGTCAGTGCCAAATATTCAACTGCAAAGTTTTCCAGATACCCAAGAACTAATACAAAGACAAGGCGCACAACGCACATAGTAATGTAAAGTAAAAAAATGATAAATTTACTAAAAGGTTAAAGGTTCTGCGTACATCAATGTTGAATAAAACAGGCAATTGGTTAGTGGGGTTACCACACAGTAGAAACAGCCGGAGCGTCAGCTCTTCAACGAGGGCGGTTCAGGCAACAGTACCAAAGCCGACATCAGCAGGGACAGGAACCTCCACGGAGTCCTCGATCACACTCTGCTCATCTCAGGGTAACACATTCTACAAGCCACATCACCTGGTTACCCTGAGATGAGCAGAGTGGGACCGAGTGTGACCTGTCGTTGAAGAGCTGACGCTCCGGCTATTTCTACTGTGTGGTAACCCCACTAACCAATTGCCTGTTTTATTCAACATTGATGTACGCAGAACCTTTAACCTTTTAGTAAATTTATCATTTTTTACTTTACATCACTATGTGCGTTGTGCGCCTTGTCTTTGTGTCTTTTCTCTACTAGTAGGGGTGTCGAGCTACCCCCTCAAGAAGGCTGCAGACGCAATATAGTGATTTTCTTCACCAAAGGTTTAATTATTCCGTATAAGTGTTATTTTGTTCCACTATCACTTCACACTGTGTTTAATGTTTAACACTGTATGTGGGAATATGTTTTAGCTGCGCACTGATCACTTTTTCTGTACCCAAGAACTAAGATTGCATGGATGCCAGTTGTGGAGTCTGACTGGAAAAATGGTGGTTGCTATCAACCTAATTAATGTATGCTTTGCACCTTTAAGAAAATGCTGTTCCCTGCCAGAGGAATGTTATGTGCGCACTTGGCTTATACAAAAGACTCTTAATTACAGAGCGCACCAGAAGTCGAGACCATGATTGGTTGTCATGATACCATCGTGAGTGCTGAAGTGCAAATGTTTCCTGCTCAGGAAGCTAAAATTTCAAATTCCCTGAGATTGGAGCTGAAGTGTTAGGGCTGTTATATACAGCATGCGGCCGTGCGGCCGTGCGTGCCTATGCGAACGCGCGTGCACATGCCGCATGCTTTTCGTAACTATACTGTGTTGAGTGTATACAGTGTTGAGTGTGTTTGTGTGTGTTTATGTGTATATGTATGTGTATGTATATGTGTGTGTGTGTGTGTGTGTGTGTGTGTGTGTGTGTGTGTGTGTGTGTGTGTGTGTGTGTGTGTGTGTGTGTGTGTGTGTGTGTGTGTGTGTGTGTGTGTGTATGTATATGTGTGTGTGTGTGTGTTTATGTGTAATTTATTATTTATTAAAAAAAAAAACATTGGTAAAAATAAAACATTTATTAGACTTGTGCAGACACAAAAATACATACACACATACACACACACATATACATACATACACATGCATACATATACACACACACACATACACACATACACACATACACACACATATACATACATACACATGCATACATATATACACACACACACACACATATACATACATTCAGCGCCGGTAGCGGAGCGAAAAGATGAATTTCCTCATCTTCACCGGTGTCTGTCGGCTCCCCTCTCCCTGCCGTGCGCGCGCGCGGCCCTTGTATAGAAAGGCTGACTGACGTCAGCCAACTAAAATTCTGCGCGCGTGCACGGTGTAGCACACGTACGGCACTATAGAACGTGCCTTAGTTGTAGGCTGAGAGAAGCAGGCTACTAGACTTTCTCAGAGAATTAAAAAAAATTGTTCCTAACAGTGGAACGTTTGGTGTATAGGGACTATAGTTCAATGAGTAATGCGCCCAGGTAAGAGCCAAAGAAGTTTTCAGAATTATAGTGGGCCTAAATCCCTGCTAAAATAAAATTTTGCATGAGTCATTGGGACTGAGACTATGGCCAGAGCATGCAAGAGGTGCATGAATGCAACTATGTGCGTAGCCAGTTACAGAGTGGCGCGAATGTATAACCATGCCCTCCCAGGACTAGCCAATGACAATCCACTGAATAGGGAGGATAAGGACCACACCCTGCCCCAACTAATTTTGTTAGGGGAGGGGTTTATTTTTACTAACCAGGAAACACACGCAGAAAAGGGTGACCGCCACTCTCACCCAGCTGAAGTTCTGTACTCCACTGATAGTAGCTGTGAGTGAGTATGCTGTGATATATCAGCAGTGCCTCCACTAGAGATGTATTCCCAGGCAAGTGCACCACTCCTTGTGGATTTCAAAACTCCCAGCAGTTATTTTTCATAACCCTGGAAGGAAAAGCATTTCTACAGGCAGTGTGTGTCTCTTGCATACACCTGGGAGGAGAGCTCTTCAGTACTGGCTGCTGCCTGGAATGGGGCATTAGGTATCTCCAGCCTTACCAGCACCATTCTTTGAAGTCAGTTACAAACTCTGCTCAGGGTAGCGGGGAAATGAGCGAGGTGGACATCTCTCTCACCGAGCTCAACACCAATCAAGATGCACTCCCACTGTATACTAGTCGACCCGGATCTGAAGAACGAGAACAGAATCCCACAACTACTTAGGTAGGAGAAGAAAGGAACGTAGATAAACTTGCCGTGGTCAGAGGTAGGAGAGGGTATGGATTGGTGGGGTCACTAGACGTGGTCAAGGGTTGTAGATAGACGGTTGGTAGTAGACAGTAGCTAGGGTTGATGTAAGACACTGCAAGACAAAAAAGGCACAATGAGGCAATGCAGGACAGGGCAAAACAGAGTGCATGCGACCAGCAAAACGTCACAAGTAAAGAACTATTATGCTCAGCCGATTTGCAGAGGCAATCGTTGAGCCTATAAAGGAGAACAGCCAATAGGTGAATGGCTGCACAGCATACGATGATACTAGAATCAGGCCCCTGATTCATTGCTGGGCGGGGTCTGCACAGCAGGCACTGATGAGGCACGAGCTGTACCAAAGTCTGGATCAAACTCGGGGGCGGAGTCTGTACCCGATCCTGACATTTCAGGGGCGAAGCCTGCACCCAATGCTCACACTGGGAAGTGCCCAGATCACCGTGCTGCCTGACTGCAGTAACTCGGCATCAGCCCAAGATTTTCCTGGCCCAACTTCCAGCACCAGCCGGCAAGCCGGGACCGCCCCAGCCACCAGCATGTGAGAGAGGCCTAGCGCGGGAGAGTGTGGGAGAGAGATGTAGGCAGCTGGGGAAATTCCGGGCCAGCAGCCTGAGACCATACCCAAGGTAAGAGTATGTATTTGGTGGGGCAGGTGTTAAGTTTATGTATTTGGGGGTGAGGGTAGTGTAATTATGTATTTGGGGGTAGTGTAAGTATCACGAAATCCAGGGAGCACTGGCTGCAAGATGCATACAGGCAAGTTTAAGTCTCCCCCTTCAGAAAGGCACGCAGCCTTGTCTAGGGGTATCTCTGTCTCAACCTTGGAGTGCACAGTTTAGTCCATCTACATGCTAGCCCAGGGAAGATCTGTCGAGCGCCTTTTCTAGTTTCCCCGTCTCCATAGGAAATCATGGAGAATGGGGCAGCGATCACAGTGCAGATGCGGTGTATTCAGCCAATCAGACTCAGGCTGGGGGGTGTTATGGAGAGGCTGAGGCAAAGAGGAAGGGCATAACAAACCAGTCAATGAGAACACCGCTTACCTGTCCATGTTCTAAATGCTGACCTGCTATATCTTGGTGAGATAGGTGCCTCGCTGTCTGGAGCAGACAATGGCTTCGCTTATCGGACCAATGTCTCCCAGATATGAGGCCAGCACATCCCCACTCTTCTTTGTCCTTAATCTCCTTGTGGAGCTTTCCTGACTGGATGTCTAGTCCATTAATTCTGGTCACTTCTGTCATGTTTCTTTTGTTCCTAGTTTTGTTGCTCAAGCTGTTCCAGGACTGTAGGCAACAAAAAGCACAAAAAAATTCCCGGACGCTCTCCATGGCCCCTTTGAAATTCAAGGGCAACCTCTCATCCACCATATGTAGGAGACTAGTGCAGGTACAGCCAGGGAGACATAAATGGGGGAAATAAACAATGGCTTTTATTTAGCCCGTATCTTTAAACAATACAGCATTAAGACAGCATAGAAATAAACAAACAGGCTATCCCTTTGTAAAGGCTAATTCATTCTCCTAGTCCCTATCTGAAGGGCTGGGAAGCTAGGCCTCTTACCAGCCTCTGATCCAATGTCCAAAGAGGTACCTGTTATCAGGGGCTATTTCCCTCAGTCCGTATCTGGGTTGGTTTCTGTGGGATACACCCTCTGGTGGGTTCCAATTTCTGCTGTATCCTAGAATAGATGTGTTGGTTCCCTGGGATCGCTCTCTGTCAGCATACACCTCCCATGTGCAAGAATGATCTCGTGCAGTTCAAGAAGGAGGCTTTTCTACCAGTCTGATGAGCCAGGTGAAAACTGGTTAATTGTCTGTAGTTGCAATTAACCAGCTCCCTGCTGGACTCATCAGACCTAAACAGGCTTTCTATTGGTGCCCTTTTAGACAGGGGTTAAGGCCCCGTCACTAGACCTTTATTGGGTAAAACAAGTATTTACAAATTATTATTGAGACAAACCTTCTAATAAGATGGTCATCACAAGAATATTTTTTTAAATATACTGTAGATAGGAAATGACAGTAAGAAATTAGCTGTTAGACTTCAATGAATTCCAATGTTTACTTTCCTCCATGCTCCCCCTGGGTTGTGAGAATATATATCGATCATCTGGGACCAGTGAAGACAGTCCCTTCCAGAGGGTTTGAGCAGGGGGTTACAACTTTCATATATTTTTTGTTTATGGTTGAACAATTTTAGTCACTTTAAGTCACAACATTATTACAGTATATGTTTAATATTCTTTCACTGAATTATTAGTGAGCACTAGCATTCTATTAGCGCCTGTTTCTACACTATCACTCTGTCATACTGCCATAAAAAAACCCAGAAAAGACAGCCCAAGTGACTTCACTCAATCAAATAAATTCACAGTGAAAATATTTTGTGAAATCTGCAGCTACACTGAAAAAGACTTCCCAACTGTCTCCACAATTCTTTACCACAGCTCACTGAGAGCACAACATTTCACAAGAGTAAAATAGAGTTACATAACCTTAAGAGTAATGGGTTGACTGTAATGAACAGTGATATGAAGAGTTTCAAACAGTTTAGTATGAATAAATACTTATAGTACAGCTGTCATATGTGCATACTATGGGAAAGGGGGGCACAAACTTTCTGCGCTGCGCCCCTTGACTGCTCAGTCCCCGTGCTCGCATCCTCCCTTACCTAGGAACCGTGTGTTGCCATGGGTCAAATGAATCCGTGGGGTCACATGACCGTGGGGTGATGTGACGTGACATGACCCTGCAGTGTCATTTGACACCATGTTGCCATGGTGATGCGTCGCCCGAAGCCAACGTAAGCAAGTTACAGAGGCCTCGCATGCTCCTCTGCATTTCATTTAAATGCTTTGGGGAAGAGCACGGGGCCCCTGTAACTACTACGCCTCCCCAAAAGAATCTCCCTACTATAGGATATCTAATTTGTAACCAAAGTACTATACTGTAAGTGTTTATTCTTACTATGCTGTTCGAAATTAACAGTGATATAAAGAGTTTCAGTCACCCCATTACTCTTAAGGTTACATAACCTTATTTTACTCTTGTAAAATGTTGCACTCCCAGTGGGTTGTGGTAAATCTTTACTTCCATGAGAGAGACAAATTAAATTTCTACATGGAACACTGCCATGACATATAAGAAATAAATGGCTAAGTATGTTGTAATCATTGGTAAACCCAGAGTGCTGGACTAAGTTTATCATTTGGAGACAATATAATTGATAACACATGTACAATCCATCACAGTAGACTGACAGGGCACACAATGGTGTGACCAGTCAAAAAGTGGGTTAGTTAAACATGCTAAGCTGAAACATTAGATGATTTCACTATCTATAGCTACTGCATTTTGTGTGACTGTCACTGTGTGCTGAACAAAACGTTCCCTTCATTTTAATGACATGACATTTTTGTATTTATGAATGCATTTGATTAAGGAAGCCAATCACATTTTTTTTAAATAAGTAGGACTGCCCCTTTAGTTCATTTTTACCTTTGTTACTTTACTGAACAAACAATTGTGTTGTAGCGTGTACGTGAATAAAGCACTTGCAAAATGGGAGCGAAATTGTCCATGTTCATGAAATCGGGGACATATTTTATAATGCAATGTAAACTATACGGAAACTTTGTAACTTTTCTACATACCATTTAATATACTTTGGTAAATTTACTGAAGCCAAACCGATAACATTGTGATGTCGATTTTTTTTTAAACAATAATATAATCCTCATGTTCAGGGACTTGTTCCCATTCTGTATAATGTCTACCCTTTACTTCTCAAATACCAACATATATTAAAATGATCTCCTCTTCCAAAATTTCAGATATGGAAATTAATAACCCAACACGAATCACCATGAATCTTAAATATGGCAGAGAGAGGTATTTAGGTATGCTAATAATTTTAAGTAGCGTACATCCCAGGTATCTTTGCTGTGCTCCTTTTTGTACACAGGTGTCTCTCCACATGTTGTACTGTATATGTATGTTTGGGGTGGTATATATAATTAGCACTTGGGACTAACAAAGATAAATTTCACAGCCCATACCTACTCCTCCGTTTTACTAACCAGTTCTAATCTTCCTTAGTAGTGCTTTAAAAGTTACTCAAATGTTGATTCCAAATTACAACTTCCAAGTAGAAACATTGCGAATGGATTATGGGGAAAACAGAGTACAGCATTTACCACCTGTCCATCTTGTCTGGTAGAGAGAAGAATAAGGAAGGGCACATACAGAGCATTTGACCGACATCGTTGTATAATTTCTTCTCAGGCAAAATGTGTGTTTGTATGCAGTAACTTTAACATACACTGAATCTGCCAGTAAACGGGACCTTCGTTATTGCAATTAAAGTAGGCTCTACTAGAATCCATAACATGTTCCTATAACTCCCTGTAAGGTTACTTTGTCTCTATCTCAATGATTTTTGTTATTCCGGGTCAGCATTCACTCTGACCACTTCTTTTGGAAGGTTGTTCCATGCATCTAATGCACTATTATTAAAAGCAATTGTTCGCCACACTTCCAGCTTTATAAAATGGCCCAGTTTCTCTCTCTCTACCATAATTATTCTTCCTGTACAATTTATGCCATTGACATTTTCTATGGCAACTTCTCTTTCACTCCTTCCATTCTGTACAAAGGACGTCCTTTAGTCCACTGTTAAAATACCTAAATGTAAAGCAGGCACTATGTTTGAGTCTTTTGTTATCATCTCTATTCTATGAGGTCTCCAGAATTATATATATTACTGTAATAAATTTTTCATTAAAGCCTTTTAAAGTGACATCACTGCCTCTTTTGTTCGGCTGTACTGTTAATATCTCTATCCTGCCAGTCTTCCTTGCTGCATTTATTACCTTGCTTGGCCACTTAACAAATTTGATAACAACCCAGTCCTTTCCTCCATGATTTTTGCCAGAACAATACCACTAATACTATTTTAGATTAAGATATGCATATTGTATAAATTACACAATTTATAATATGTAACGTAATTTGTATAACAATCCTAATCAGTAATTCCTGCAACTGCTTTTCTTCAACTTTTGATTGTCATATCTAGAGATGGGTGAACTGGTTAAAATTCCATTCCTGGATATTTTAGACCAAATCTAAGCCTCCCCTTCCCATTCCTCCCCCTCCCCCACCAAAATTCGCCAGTGGATTGGGTGCTAAAAAAATCTGGGCAGAATGTTACATTTCCGCAATATTGAATCTGAATTTCGCATGGCAGATTATTTATTTCGGGCTGGATTTCTAAACAGTCTCTCTTAATGGGAGTGCAGTTTTTTAACAATCTGCCTGCAGATTAGTAATCACTTTTTGAGACTGATCCGCAGAAATCTGCAACTAAAGGAACCAGCAAATCCACATCAGATTCTAATCCGTCCCACCCTTCCCAAAAAAAAAAAAAAAGAAAAAAGTGCCCATCTATAGTCATATTATTGTCAAAGAACTCATAGGAAATCAAAGGAGGAATCCCTCAGAGTGCCCATATTTATTAGTGGCACTGATATGTTCAAGGAGTGATTAATACTGGTAAGATTGTTTTAATTATTTGTCAAATATAATTTGTAAACATGGTGATCTGAGACTTGTGAAGATTTGCTGTGCAGTCAAGATGGACGACGGACCTGGAAGCTCTTGCCCCAACTAAGATGGCCACCAAAACAGGAAGTCAGTCTCTGATTCTGATTGTCTGCACCTGCTCCAGAGCTTTAAATAGCAGCTATTTGCTACCCAGACAGTGCCCGTGTAAAGTATTGTTATACTGAGTGTTTCCCCCTGTTGTTGATATTGATCTTATTTGTGACCTCTGCCTTCCTCAACCTCAGAATTGTGACCTGACCATCCCTACCTTGCCTCGATCCAAAACTGAATGCAACTATTCTTGTCGGCTGTCTGTCTAGACCCGGAACTGGACATTTCCACTGATACATTTGTAGGCCTCTAATCCCTGGGCAAGGTCTCTTTATCATTCCCTACCTCTGTCCTGAAGGTTTGTATCCTAATTTGCATAAGGCAACGTTACACCTTGCATGCATGGGCCATGCAATATACTCCACAGAGGTAGTGAATGCCGTGATCCCACAGGGCCAACTTCTGGTTGCCAATGCCACTTATCTGGCTAAGTTGGACCAGAAGCTAAACCCCATTACCTCTATGCTTGAGTCACTTCAGCACATTCAGGTCAGTTCCAGTCCCTCCTACGTCCGAGCATTCGAGTACCAAAGCCACGCCAATGTCCGTGGTCCTAAATTCCTACTCCAGTCCATTATGAAGGTCTTCTCTCAGCCTGTAGAGGGTTTCTGAACCAGTGCAAGTCCAGTTTGATATGCAACGTTCATCCTTCTCTACCCATTGCTCTTGAGTGGCACACATCTTCTCCCTCTCTACGGATGAAGCTCTGGCATGGGTGAACCTCTCCCCTACTGGATGACTGTCGACTTCATGCAGACCTTCCAGATGATCGTTCAAATCAAGCAAGACTCCCACACTATTGGTCAATATGCGGTCAAGTTTAGGACCCTGGCAGCAAAGACAGATTGGAATGAAGGAGCTTTGAAATCTGCGTTCCGACAAAGCATAGGAGAGAGGCTGAAAGACGAGGTAACCTGCAGAGATATCCCTGTTGAGGTAGAGGGCAGTTGCATTTTCCTCGATCTCCGAATGAGGGAAAAAACATCAGGAGCAAGAGCACTGTCGTGAGCTCAAGTCGGTCCTATTGGCACCACATTTCCAGACACCTGCGAGTATGTCTGTAGAAGTAGTGGGGGGCCATCTGATGATTCCTGTTCATCTATCTTGGCAGGAGGCCTTCATGGATTTGGGAGCTGCTGGTATGTTTATGGATAAGGCCTTTGCCAGTAGAGCTGGCATTTCCCTCCTGAAGAAACCATTGTCAATAACTATTTACACTATTGATGGGAGACCATTGGGATCTGGAATTATTTTGCAGGAGATGGTTCCAGCCACCAGTTGGTGTTCTGCACCACAAATCCCTCCAGCTGGATATTATCCATTCCCCAGTCATTGATGTAATTCTGTGGCTTCCTTTGCTACATGCCCACAATCCCCAATTGACTGGACCTCAGGACAGTTATTAGCCTAGGGATCCTCCTGCCATTTGAAGTTTCCTTCACCCTGCCGTCAAGTGGGGACTCTCCGCCTCCGTTATGTTGGCGTATGTTGCTTTCTACTGTCAAGGAGACAGACCTTCTAGGCCGAGATGGAGAGTATAGACCGACCTGTACCTGGGATCTAAATCCTGAATCAGTAGAATAGTGGGGTTTGGTTCCAGGATCAGGGCAGGAGAGAGGCAGAATGGTTGAGGTCACAGTTTCCGGGTCAGAGTTGGAGAGAGAGGTAGAGTAGTCCGGTGGCAGGCAGGGGTCTGAAGCAGGCAAAACAGCAAAAAGGCTTCCAACAGGAGACAAGGTAGGGAGTACCATTCACAAGCAAGGAGAGAATGGGATGGAAGCTTTTTAAAGGGAAAAGGCAGGTGTTAGCAATCCAGCTCAAGCAGTGTCTGACTTCCTGCCTCACCAGCCGTGTTGGTAGAGGCAGCGAAGTCAGAGGGCATCCATGTTAGAGATCCTTACTAGTGGAGCATGAGCTACCATCTCATCACTCCTTTCATTACACTATAGACCTGCTCCCTGGCACGATTCCTCCTTGCGGACACATGTATCTTCTATCCAAGCCAGAAACTAAGGCCATGAGGGCATACATAGAAGAAAATCTAAAGCGTGGATTCATATGCAAGTCCAACTCACATGTTCATGTGTGATTTTTTTTTGTAGCCAAGAAGGCTGGATCCTTGAGACAGTGTATTGATTACAGGTGTTTAAACAGGATCACTGTTAAAAGCATTAATGTTCCTTGATCACGGAACTCTTTGACCATCTGCACAACGCAACTGTTTTCAGTTAACGTAGCCTCAGAGGCAACCTTATATGGATGGATAAGGCAAGGAGACAAGTGGAAAATAGCTTTCAACACATGCAACGGACATTATGGGTATGAGGTGATGCACTTCTGCTTATGCGATGCACACACACCAGTTTTTATGAGAACAAGATTTTCAGAGATATGTTACACTCTTCCATTATAGTTTACATTGAGGATATCCTCATCTACTCAAACACCATTTAACAACATCAGCAGGTAAGGGTGATACTTCAGCGTCTCCTAGAAAACTCTACGCCAAATTCAAGAAATGTGAATTTGATAAATCCAGGCTTTCCTTTCTCGGGTACAGTACATAATCTCAGCTCAAAGTCTAGAAATGGATCCTGCCAATGTTTATGTTGTTCTTGGATTAAAGTCTATCTAGAGGCTTTTCAGATTTTTGAATTACCGTAGATGCTTTATTCAGGAACTTTCTTATACTGTATCATCGCACCCATCATGACCATGACCAAGAAAGAGGTGGATCTTGTGAACTGGTCTCAAGAAGCACAGGCAGCATTTTTGAAGCTTAAGAAACTTTTTTTCCTCTATGTATATCTTGAAGCAACACTATCCTCTTTGTTCCTCAATTGTGGAAGTTGACACCTCTGATGTTGGAATGGCTGCTGTCAGAGAGTAGCGAGTTTCATCCACGTTCCTTCCTCTCCAAGAAGTTCTCATCTGCTGAATGTAATGATGATGTGCAAAATCAAGAGCTCTTAGCTGTGAAGATTGCTCTAGATGAGTGGTAGCATCTCCTCAAGGGAACTTTAGTACCACACAATTGTAACACACCACAAGAATTTGGAATATATCGATTGGGTCTGCAGGCTTAACACTCATCAGGCAAGATGGACACTCTTTATTAGCTGCTTTAATTAATTATATAATGTCATATTGACCTGGATCCAAGAATGTGAAGGCGGATGCCTTTACCCACCAGTTCTCCATGGACGACATGGACTCTGTTGATAAGGGTCCCATCATTCCCCCATGTAAATTCATTTTCGCTGTTACCTCTACCAAACTTCAGCACATCTTGAAAGTCCAGGTCATGTTACCCATTGGGATTTCCATTCCCCAGTCCAAGCTCTTCATTACCTCTTGTCTTTGGCAGGACGTCTTATGGTGGGGACATGAATCTAAGGTCGTAGGCCATCCAGGGGATCACAGAACTGTGGAGTTCCTTAAGAGGACTTTTTGGTGGCCAATGTTAAAAACTGATGGCTGGGACTTTGTCTCTGTGTACAGTGTCTGTGCCCGAAACACAGTCAATTGAACATTGCATTGTGGGCTTCTGCAGCCGCTGCCGTTACCCTCCAGGCCATGGATGCACCTATCCATTGACTCAGTCATGGAGCTTCCCTCATCTCATGGCATGATGACCATCCTTGTCGTCCCTTCTTCACAGCATTGCATTACCATCCCCATACACTTCATCTTCATTGCACAGTGGTGGATGTTCTAGTGGCTGACACCAGATCAGCCAGGGGTCTAAGGCTATGTCTACCGGGAGTATTCTTTGGGCCCATAATCTTACCTTCTCCCACAGTGAGGACACCTTTGGGCATGTCCACCACATGTGGATGAATGAGGTTTGGTTTCTACATCCCTTTGGCCAGTCTGGGGGGTAACCCGGGACAATTTTGGACTGCCTGAGGGGAGTCAGATACCATCTTAGCATTACTTTGTAAGCGTTCTCCCGAATGGACGTGGAGATTGAGCACTTAGCTACTGCCGTGAGGATGGAGCCCCAATCCTCTACATCCAGTACCTTTCCCCATAGGTAATGTTTAATAGTTTTTGGGCTGGACGAGCGTTACTGTGTTTGTCTGGTTTTGTGCTGCACAGCATTTGGAATATTTCAGCTATCAATCTGCATAAGCAGGACAACAGTATCACTTGCATTGGATATGTAGATGTCCCAGTATGTTGTTTGTAATGTTGGTTCCAATATATCACTGCCTTGCTATCTCAATATCTCAGTATACAACCTCGGGATGAGACTATTTCCCCTGATATGTCCCTTATGGCATTTCATGTTCTTGCCCTATTATACATGTGTATTTAGTACTATATCATGTATACTATTTTACTGATATATACTTTAGCTCATATCAGTGTATTGGCTAGCATTTAGAAATCCTTTTTATATCATTTGTTTCATTCACTACTACCAACAATGTTTATAGTCTCTTGTGTTCTCATTTTCATGGACACTTGCTACATTTTCTTGTACTAAGCCCTATTCATAACATTGCACTTGTTGTAACAATCAGTTTATTTTACATAGTTGATGAGGTTGAAAAAAGACATGCGTCCATCAAGTTCAATCTATGCTACATTTAAACAACAGATATTTTATCCTATATCTAAACTCACAGTATATTGATCCAGAGGAAGGCAAACAAAAAAGTCCAGTAACATATCATCCAATGATATCTAATAAGGGGAAAAATAAATTCCTTCCTAACTCCAAGAATTGGCAATCCGATTACTCCCTGGATCAACATCCTTCTCATGTTTACTTATTTGGTATATCCCTGTATACCTTTCCTTTCTAAAAAGATGTCCAAACTTTTTTTTTTAACAAATCTATTGTATCTGCCATCATAGTCTCCATGGGTAATGAATTCAACATTTTAACTGCCCTTACTGTAAAGAAACCTTTCCTTTGTTGCTGGTGAACTCTCCTTTCCTCCAACCTTGAGGGATGACCCGAGTCCTTTGTACTGTCTTTGGGATAAATAGTTCTTTTGAAAGCTCTTTGTACTGTCCCCAAATATATTTGTATATAGTTATCATATCCCCTCTTAGACGCCTCTTTTCTAATGTTAATAAATCTAATTTAGCTTTCATAAGTTGGATTGTCCATCCCTTTATTAATTTGGTGGCTCTTCTCTGCACTCTCTCTAGTTCCATAATGTATTTTCTAAGGAGTGGCGACCAAAATTATACTCCATATTCAACGCGTGGTCCTACTAATGCTTTATAAATGGGTATAATTATGTTTATGTCCCTTCCATCCATTGCCCATTTTTTGCGAGATAAGATCTTGTTTGCCTTTGCAGCTACTGCATGACTTTGGGCACTATTGCTAAGTCTGCGGTCTACCAGAACTCCTAAATCCTTCTTCATCAATGATTCCCTTAATTTATCCCCATTTCATTTGTAAGTCGCCTGTTTATTCTTCTCTCAATCCCCTTCTCCTCTCACTCACTCACTCACTCAATCCCTTCTCTCACCTCCTTTCTTATTCTCGTCTCCTCTCTCACTCTCCCCTCTCTCTCACTCACTCAATCCCCCTCCTCTCTCACTAAATCCACCCTTTCTCTCCCACTTAATCCCCAATTCTACTCAACACCCCCTCCTCTCCCACTTAATCCCCTCTCCCACTCGTCCCCATCCTCTCAATTCCCCCCCTTCTCACTCAACCACCCCTCTACCTAACTCATTACCCCTCCTGCATCTCTCCCCCCTCCAATAATTTTACCTTGGGAGGGGGGGGGCTCTGGTCCCAAGGTGAAGGGGAAATTGGGCCCACAGCCAGATGCAGAAAGTTGGCCTGACTTCACCGGCCGGGTCTCCTGACCCTGGACACTTGTGCCAGCTCTTCCCCCTGTCGGCGCTGCTGCTGCTGTTCATAATCTAAAACATTGCAATATTAAAGACATTAGCCATTAACTCCTTCAGTGCCAATCAAAAGCAATCAATAGGTAAGTGTAGAAAAAAAACACTTACCATCTACGTCGATGTCCCCTTAGGTCTTCAGGATCAATGACCCTATGGAACTATTCCATAAAAATAAAAGGGCCAATGCACAACGATAAAAAATAGTTATTACTAACGTTTCAGTCCTTCTGTGGGTCTTTATATACAAGTAACACTGCAAAGGTTAGATTTCTACAGCCATATTTTTAAATCAGATGTGCACATAGATAATAAATGTTTACATTTTTTCCCCCTCTCAACAGACTTCAGCTTGTCTGATTTGATCAATTACAGACATAGATTCACTTGGAATTTGCTGATGGACCCCTGCTGCTACACACACTTGAATCACAATGGAAATGCCTAAGACCTTGCAAGAAAATAGATGAACTTAAGGACTTTATGATGTTTAGGCTATTGTAATGGTTCAACTAAATCCTAATTACTCTTATTAACAATGCCAGCCTGTCTGTAGCGATAAATGAGAGTGAATGAGTTTGTGGTAATTACAGAAAATGCTACCACTTCTAGAAAGGCATCTACATTTCCCTAAGTCCTCTTTGCATACCACACACCCAGCTGTTGTTTTCTAAATAATGTTGCATGGAATAGCTTCATTTGCAATTCATGCAGGACCTGAAAGCACATTCATTGGGGTCAAACAGTATCAATTGCCTCACGCCAGGCTTAAAGATTTTGAAGATATTGGTTCTGGGGATCAAATTTCCCCTCCATTAATATGTTAGTTCACCTCCAAAGGTCAAAGGCTGTAATAGATTCATTTTTCAGGCTTAGTCTACATTTTCCGTGCATATGGATATCTTTTAATCCTTAAATTGTTTGCTTTAAATGTTTCCTTCCAAAACTTCAATGGTCACACAATAGAAACAGAGAGAACTCTGAAAGCCATATTACTCGAAGTAACTGTGCAGTTACAGCTCAAAGGAGTTCTGGGTTGCAAATGGAGTGTCCAATGTGCCCTTTTGACCCCATTTTGCACCCCAGAGCTGGTTTGCCCTGCAATCATGCAATGGTCTTTAAATAATCTCCAGTGTCTGGGTTCTCTCATTGTACCATACTCTTGTTTTAAAGCTGCAGTTCCACATAACGGCAATTTAAATTAAAGCAGCAATCCTCCCCATAGGTCTATATGAATTGAGCTCATATAATTTTATTATGTAGCCACCTGTGCGTCCTGCTCTTTAAAAAAAAGGGGTGGGGGGTGGTTGGAGAATTTTTATTTGGTCCTTCTCTTAATCGCTAGTTTCTGAAGTTACCTTTTTAAAAATTAGACTGCACTGGGTTATGGGGAGAGCTCTGTTTTCACCTCCCAAACACTTAATATTTCAAACGCTTATATTTTGTAAACGGAGCGACAGATTTTAGAAGTAAAAACAGTGATGGAAATGGAAAAATAGATCTCTAAGTAAAGCAAAACTAATATGCAAAATACAGACTGCTACTTCAATTACAGTGATTTTTATTTGAAGTATTAAACAGTTTACCAAGAAAATTACATTTAGTTATCTCTCATTTTCAACTACAGTATGTCTTAGATCAGGGGTGCGCAAGATTTTCATGGGGGGAGAGGCGCAGCATTTACACCCCCCCCCCCCAAAGCATTTAAATGCCGGAGTACCGCACGAGGCCTCTGTAACTCATTTACCTTGTCTCCAGCGGCTATGGCGATGCGTTGCCATGGCAACGCGGCATCGAATTACGCTGCAGGGTCACGTGACGTCACATTGCCATGGCCAGGTGCCGCCACGCTGCGTCATTTTGACGCCAGAGACAAGGTAAGGAGGGGGGCGCGTGCAGGGGGGGGGGGGAGAGCAGGCAGGGGGGTGCAGACTGAAAAGTTTGCAGACCTATGTCTTAGGTGATAGTTTATATTAGATGATATACTGTATATATATATTTTTAGATATATATATATATATATATAATATTTTTTTTAATAATCAGACAAGTACAGTGGTTTGTCAATCACTGTTGGAAATGGGAAATTCCCATTGTTTTAATTTGCAAAGGAACTTAATAGTGGAGGAGGGGTAAGCCTGTTTGCTCTATCCAAATGATAAAGTAATCCAATTTATATACACATGGCAAATGAGCAAATACAGTAGATAGGAGTAAAACAGGACATGGGCGTGAACAAGGCAAATACAGACATCAGCCTTAACTTCAGGCTACAATATGTACAAACATTTAAATGACAAAATTATCTAGATTTGCCCTAGCTTGTGATACATTTTAATGGATATAATTATAAAGGAGAGAGCTTTCAAAGCCTCAAATCACTTTCCGTGTACTGACTGTCAAGTCATGATCCCCATTTAGCAAAAATGGGTGTAAGATTGGACTCAAAAATGAAACAAACAAAAAAATCCCGAGACATAGAAACCAATAAAATGTAAATATCTTAAATGGATATTTTACCTTTTATATACCCATATTTACTAAGTAGTGCTATTCCACACGACACCCTCAGGTTCCTTTAAGTATCTTTCTGTATTCCATCCTGTGCCTACCTTTTTGGCCATTGCCTTTCCCTTTTTTATATCTTTAATGCTTTTGATATTTGTAACCCTTCCCTTATCTCTTATGAACGCACACTTAAATACCCTCCACTACATTCACTCACCCATACCTGTGAAGGAGGACAGCAGCAGCCTCCACTGAGCAAACATGCTGTGGTCTTGAAGCTGTCTCTGTAAAGACTGCCGTAAAATGTTTTGGTTTTTTTCAAAGTAGTAAATAAAAAAAATTCTACTTATTTTGAGCTTTGTTCCCATAATTTAAAAAAATTTCAAACCAGGATCAGGTTCAGTCAAAACCAACATCAAAACAGAATCAAAACCAAAACACTATTAAATTGCCCACTCTTAGACTGGGGTTATACATTATTTGAGCAGGAATAATGAAAAGGTTATGATGGGGTGAATCATCTTAATCATTTTTTTTCTCATTAAAATGGATGGTGACTTTCTGAGTATTAATAATTCAATCTGAAGGGATATAAACTATTTTTTTCCCTTTCATATTCTATGACAGGCATAACAAGAATTGTGTGCTTTGTCTTTATTAACTCTACCTTACAGAACTAGAAGGGGCATATTCCAATGATAAAGCATTGAGTTTAATTGAAATTCAGCTTCCAAACACCCTTCCACTTGGACCTCCGTAAACATAAAATGAAAATATTATCACATGGTGGGAATGTTAATAACATTTCTATTTTTCAAATTAAAAATATTGTGTTTTGTCATTATTTTTAAGATTTTTTTATTAAAATTTTTGCAATTTGTGGGTATGAAGGAATAACAAACCCTTAATCCAACTTCAAGTAAGCACAGAAAAGGTTTTCTGAATAAGTTTTTTTGCAGTATGACATCACTCACTTGAATTTAAACATAGTTTATAAAGTACCCACTTGTCTAAAACAGAGTTGCCAAGCTCTTTGAAGTAATTATCAAAAGATATCAGCAGTTTACAGGATTCTATATTGCCTTTGTAAGTCTCTGTTTCAAAAAGGAATTTTACTATTCTACTTCAGAAAATAATTTTCAAAGGGGATCTCTGTAAGTAGACCTTGTTTAAAAAGCAGTGAATTATGCAAGTAGAGCTTTGAGAACGTTTTAAAAGTGTTTTTCAGAACAAAGAGCTGCTGTTGAAGCTTTCATAAAGATACAATTCCTCGTAGACCAAAAAGATCTCATAAAAATATAAGTTTCTTTTTAAAGTTAAAATCATGCCTGACTTTTGAATATTTACTTTAGACCTTCCAAAGTAAAATTATTAGGAAATGTATTTTCTAATATTAAGACCAAAATAGTTTGCCTATTAACCACATCAGGTACATTAATGAGGCAAAAAAGTGTAATAATGCTGTTGTTTTGCTTAACACTTCGTTTAAATATATAAATATATATATATATATATATATATATATATATATATATATATATATATATATATATATATATATATAATTACTTTTTAATTATTTTTGTATCTGTACACCTCTATCATCTATCTATCTTTCTACCTTAGCAAGGCTAGAAGTAGTAGCCCAGAATTAAGGGCTAGATCCAAAAATCTGTGTTATATTAGGCCTCATATCATAACATTATCTAATCAATGGTCGTCATGTTCCCTGATGTGAAGGCATATCTTCAATGCGAATTATATGCAAAAAAAAACCTCCCCTACTGTTCTACACCTCATTAGCACAGGGGTACTGTCACGTTATTGTAGCACAACCTTGCGTTATCTTCCAATAACGTGACATTGAGTATGTCTTAGCGTTACTCCTATTCAGACCCTGAAATAGGTCTGTAACTCAAGTTGAGAAAGAGAGCAGAGGGAAATAGCACTATGTTAGTTCAGTTATGTTTCGTTAAACCCATCCTGATACTGCAAACGCCCTATATCAGTGTCTGGATGTGAGTACCATATTGAAAACAGAGGAGCACTCACAATTATCACGGTGCCGTAATGCCACGGGTGCACTTCCTCACATGGTGTGGAGAAATAATTCTGAAAAATATAAGATGAACGGCACTCCAGTGGTCTCATATAAAGAATATGAGTTTATTCAAAGGATGTGAGTAACGCCAAGTTTAAGTATGACCTCACTAATGTAGTGTTAAGTTTCCGCATTAACCTTGACATGCTTTTGTGTATATGCGATGTTATGATATGCCTCATTTGCATATCATTATCACTAACAGCCATTATAATTAACAGAATGCTCTTTACAGGGGAAGAGATTACTTCATTTTATGTTATTGTCCTTTGAAGTTAGGTTAAAGTCACGTTAATTGACAACAGAGTTTGTGGATCTGGTCCTAAATCAGTGAAAATAATACTATGGGGGTGGTATTGATTGATTGTATTCTGTGACTTAACTCCATAATCATCACTAAGTTATTCTATGGAGAATTAACAAATTTAAATGTCCTGTCCAGCCCCCTTGATAATGTAGATCAGGGGTGCGCAAACTTCTTCAGCTGCGCCCCCCTGCTCGGCAGCCGCAGCGTTCGCGCCTCCCCTCTCCAAGGACTCGGCGTTAAATGATATCGTGGGTCATGTGATGTCACGTGTGACCCTGCCGCGTCATTTGATTTGCGTTGCCATGGCGGCGCGTCACGTCTCATGACCCTGCATGCGCACCGCTGATATAGATGACCGAATATGGTCATATAGCCTCCCCCCATGATGTAGAGCCCCATATTCGGGCGACTACATCATCCAGGGCATTGACAAGAAAGTACAGCCCTGTCCTACCTTCAGTCCTGTGGGGAGACGGATGGCAAGCTCATCTAAAAGGTGAGTATTGGTTTTCTCTCCAAGCAGATGACCCAAAAGGATTAATGCTGTGGGGTCCCATTAAGAGGCATGGACCATGCAGAGTTAATCCTTCAGAGCTCTTACTGTTTTCAGGGCCATGATGGCAAGTGGCTGCATATATATATATATATTTGATGAAAGATCACCAGCACTCCTGTAATCAAGCAATAATGAGCTGGTGCATGTCCCATAGAAATAATAAAGCATACGTTACTATAAAGAGGCGACAGCACTCAGAAAATATCAAAGCAAAATTGATATATTGAACATATAAGATCATATCTCCAACGTTTCGATCCCTCAGGGGGATCTTCCTCAGGGGCGTGCTGTCGCTTCTTTGCCGCTTTATGGTAATGTATAATATATGTATATACACACACACCTTTTGTAAAGCACTGTATACACTGTGGGCTCTCCATTCATTTATATTCATACAAATACACACACACTCTTACATCACTAACTTTCAGAAACCATTTAACACCTCTAGCCATAAATCACATCCACACCGGGGGAGGGACCAGCACAGATAACATTCCAAGAGACACTGTTTTTAAGTATACCCTTTGCTTGCTTCATTCATTGTAACATAGCAGGAAGAAGAGATCAGTGTATCTCGAAAGCTCGCACAAATAAAAGCATTTCGTTAGCCACAGAACGGTATCATCTATTTATTTTTTGATTATATATATATATATATATATCTATATATATATATATATATAGAAAGATATAAGAAAAAAAGCGCCAAATCCTAGTGCATTACTGTGCAAAAATCGATATATTTAATTCCCAAAAATATCAATAAAAATGAACTCACAAACATAAAACATTTAAAAGCATTGTATGAGTAATACTCATGCTCCTAGGACCAGGAAACGCTGCTTACTCATACAATGCTTTTAAATGTTTTATGTTTGTGAGTTCATTTTTATTGAGATTTTTGGGAATTAAATATATCGATTTTTGCACAGTAATGCACTAGGATTTGGCGCTTTTTTTCTTATATCTTTCTATGCAGGTGGAGAGGGAAGTCGTTGTGCCCTTTTAAAGAAGCTGCCTGTCGGTCCTAATAGTGCTACTGTTACTCCCCAATTATTGGACTTATTTGTTGGACTCTAGAGGACTATCTGCATTGAGCAGATCAAGGAAAGTTCACAGCACCACACATTTTTTTTTGTTTAAATTGTATTTTTTAGTTGCTTTAATTAGACATTCATTATGCACTATTGGTATATTAATTAATCTCATTATTTAAGGATATATTGTATTATTTTATCATTATATTAATTCATTAATATTGTGTTTATATATTTATAATCCACTAATAGTCTATTTATAGATACCCTATATTTCTGGCTATTCACACACGAGCGCAGACCTTCATTGTATATATTGTCAATATATATATATATATATATATATATATATATATAGCAAATGGATATATTACTGTATGTTCATTTGCGTGTCTTAGACGGTCTGCAACCCTGGCTTTCACCATTATCACCCCGCACACAGCACTTCCACTGCAGCAAGGGATTCTGGGAATTTACATGCAAATGAGCACACAGTGCCACCTTTAGCTTCAAAACCATTCAACATGGTTCCCCTATAGGCTTAAGCTTGCTGCATGTCACAGCTTTGAGCACAGCCAGGGTTAAGATGCATAGCCAGCAAACCCACCCACAGGAAGACTGTTTCGACCTTAATGGGTCTCTTCAGTGTGGGGTTGGTTATGCTGGCTATGCAAAAAAGAAGGACAGGGTTGTTGTCACTTTTTTACCCACCTTAACTTAAGTATATATATATAGAGGTATCAGTACCGTGTTAGCCAAGCTTCAATAATCAAAAAATAAATAAACGATACAGTTCTGTGGCTAACGAAATGCTTAAGCATTTCGTTAGCCACAGAACGGTATCGTTTATTTATTTTTTGATTATATATATATATATATATATATATATATATATATATATATATATATATATATGGACCTGTGCCTGCAAAATGTCTCTTTAAAGCGCTGCGTTCAACTAGCAGCGCTATACAAGAACATGCTATTATTATTATTATTATTATATATATGGAACCCATGTTCCCCCCCCCCCCCTGGTCGCAGTTTGGACCTCTCGGGTGTAGTGAGGGCTGGCTACATGCATGTTAGTGGTGCATACCTGTGAGGAACAGGAGGGCCTGAGTCTCCCGCGATGGTATTTGGGATAACAGGGACAGGCTTCTGGGGTATATGCCTCCATCTTCTCCAGCAACGGTGCAGCGCCTCCATCTCTACAAGCCCCAGGGATATGGGGTGGAACCCTTACTGAGAATTCCCACTCAGGGAAGAGAGATTCCAGTCTCAGTCAGTTCTTTGATAAAAGCAGCAATGTCTCTTTATTCTGTACAGCAGATTAGTAGCAGCACACAGCAGCAGTTCAAGCACAGCGTGTACAGGGTCTTGTCCTCCTCTCCTTCTCCTCCAGCCTGTACCCCTGCAGGATGGGCTTATGGGGCTTCAATACCCCCGACACCCACCCCAAGGGTATATCCTCTGGGTGAGGTAAGATTCCCCCCCCCTCACCCCCTGAGCAGGTGAGGGGCATTGGTCCACCAGCTTTAGTTTTATCAGCTCAAAACAGGCTTGACTTCTGCCTCCTCTCCAAGCACAGGTGTCACTCTAATCATGACCTCTCAGCACTCTCTGCTCCCAGGACAGAACAGAACTACTTGGTCTTACTCCAACTCAGACCAGAGCTTCACTCCTCAGCTCCCAGGACATAACTGCTTGTCACTTACAGGAACAGGCAGAACTAACTTTAGACAGCCCCACCCCTCATGATGTCAGCAGGACCTCCCCTCTGTTTCAGGCCTGCACACAGAGACAGAGGCCTGCCTCCATCAATCAAGGCAGGGCTTGAAGTGTGGGAAAAACCCATGATAACTACTGGCGGCATGCCCTTAAAAGGACTTACACCAGTAGGAGAAAGATATATAGCACCCATTTCTTACCGGGGCTACATTCTCCCTCAGGTGGAATCCAATGGTCCCCACTTGGACCTAACTTTAGCAGCTCCATCCTGCGGTGAACAAATCTGGGAAACAAACACAGTTCATTTGATTAGTGTGCACAACTCGGACCATCCACGCAGATGGTGTAATAATGAAAAGGGTACCTCCCAACATGGAGAACCTAACTAGTTATAGTGTTTTGGGTCAGGCTTCCGTACCTGCCTCCCATTATGGTCTGTTATAGTGACAGAATATGGCTGTACCGACCCAGATTCTGGCTGATAAACCACACTGTGCATGTATATGCATCTCCCCACACTCCAAGCTACCACACTGATTTTATCCTCGTTCTGGTACCTGGCTTTCCCGAACTTGGTACGCAAGTATTCTTGCACTGCCTCTCTGAGCCAGCTATCTCTGTGCTCCTCTATCTCACTCATTATCGGCTCAGGCACATAAGGAAAATCATATCCGTGTGACTGCTTATACCTAGCCACTATAGCTCTGTCTGCTTGGCTCAACCTGGACAGCTTCCTGTGGCCCGCCCTGCTTGGCAGTACCCAAAACTCCGGTTCTGCAGGAGCAATGTCATCATACAAAATACTAGGCCCCTTAGGAAGGATGATCTTTGTTCTATCTCTTGAAATCTATGCTCTAGCTCATCTGCCACCTCCTGGGGAGTATAGGCACCTACCGCCCACCAATGGTCTACTATGTTGCTCCTAATTAACAGGAACCTGGTACGGTCCATACCCTTCTGGTACCCAGTGAACAGGGGTGCCCACCACTTGTCACGGTGCTCGTACTCGGACACTGCACTAGAAGTACCTGTCTCTGACTCAGCTTGGGATGATACACCGGACATGAGCGCCTCTGTAGAGTGCGAGCAACTGCGTCTACCTTTTGCATTGATGTAGATGGTGGGATTAATTTTAGAGACCACTTTGCTTACAGGCCCGGTCCCCGCCGTAGTGCGGGACCCTCGGGCCCTCCCTCTAAACACAGGAGAAAATTACTTTGGATTAGGCACACGTATCACATTATCATATGGTACTTCCCCATCAGATCCCTCGTCACTTTGTTCCCAATCCCTAAAATCCTTGAGTACTTGGGGTTCTTACTTAACTTATCCCCGCTAGGTCCCGGTGTCATGACGCATGACTGGGCAGGGGCAGGGGCAGTGGCTGGGGCAATGGCGCTAGGGGCTGGGGCTGGGGCAATGTCCGAATCAATGTCCAGCAAGCAGGTAATGCCACGACCACTGGGCACTTTCTTGCTTGCTCTCTCCGGCGTGCTTCGTGCTCCTCTGTAAACGCCGTGGCGGTCAAGGTTGGCAAGTGCAGCCGCCATGGCGGCTCCTCGGGCCACAAAGATGGCCGCCGGTCCTCCGTGCCAGCCGGAACCGGAAGTGTCGTCATCGTTGCCGCCCGCGAAATCTCCATCCACTTCTTGGTCACGCACCGGAAGTGCGTCGAAGACCGGAAGGGGCGGTGGTGGATCATCCGGTCCGCGGATGGGTAAGTAGGCCGCGAACCTCTCTCTCTCGCCCTCTGCAGGTTCCTTCTTCGCCTGGCAGGAGTAAGGGGGTGGGGTTTCACCTTACCGCTCCGCTGCCGGCTGATGATCTCTAGTTCCTCCGGAGCCGTCTCGGATCCAGTCTCCGCCGCACTGGGAGTCACCACGGCTGTTGGACTTCTACGGGCCTCAGGCCGCACCAGCGCTCGCCGTCGGTGGGTGTCCGGACTCGTCTGCTCCCTCTCTCCTGTAAGTGGACCACCATCTTTCTTACAGCTGGGGTGGTTCGCCGGTAGGCGCATCGCCACCGATGAAACGCCATCTTCTTCCTCCGAAGACGACTTGATCGGATCCTCCGCTAGGGAGTCACCTGGGTCTTTTTCGGCCCCGTAAGTGGGTAGTTGTACGAAACGGGCCCGCTCCGGTACCTCCACTGTGGTTGCGCTCCTCTCCGCTGGAGTTTCTCTCGGCTCGATAGTCGGCTGGGCCTGGGTTCCCACCTCAGTAGTGGTGCAGGAACTAGGGCAGCCTCGTCTGCTGTCTCCGCCACCTCCGTTAGTTTTCCCGGAGAGGCACCCCGAGGGGTCTTTAGCATGGGCCATGGTTCGTTAAGCCATAGGTAGTACGTGCCACATTGAGGGCATCGTGCTTTGGTGCTTGTGGCTGGTCCGGGTGTCTTGCAGTGTATACACAGGCAACGGAGATACTCTCTGCCATCGATCTCCACCACCAGGAAGCCTCCTGGGAGTTGGAAGATTGTTGTGCTTAATTCGAACATTATTAGCTCAGGGGTGGAACAGTTCAATGTTTCAGCTCCTTGCTCTTCGAATGCCAGGCAGAAGTGAAGTTCCTCGCTCTCACTTCCTGTCCCTCCCTTCGCTGGGGAGGATGCTTCTGATTGGCTCTCCTTGTGCCCCCTCCCTCTGGTGTAAACAAGAGGCGGGGCACTCCTTCTCTTTGTCTGTCGGTCAGTCACAGCACAGGTGGGTGGGCTTTCGGCTTTCGCGCCGCTCCACTCCTTTTGCAGGGGATCTGGGTTTGGCACCAAACCCCTGCACATTTCCCGCCACATTTCTCTAACAGTCTCTTTGCACACTTCACGTGCGCGATTCAGGATTGGCGGGAATTGCCATTTTAGTTTGGCTGCTAACTGCTGGGCCGTGGATGGCGCTGCTGTCGCCATTTTGGAATCTTTCTTGCTCCGCGGAGCACATGTTGTGACGTCCGCCATCTTTGATGAGCCCTCCAAATGTATATGTGCACTATTCTCAGTGTCTAGTGCATAGCTCATTCCTAGACACTGACTGCTCTCAGACTGCTCACTGAACGCTCTCTCCATCACTCTCACTGATGCTTTACCCACTAATATGATGTGGCATATCCCAGGCTAGGCAGAACTCTTTCTCTGTGCACCGCACTCGCTGACGGTTCCTGCAAGTATTCTGTGGTGTGTTTTATGTGGGTGCTACCGGGCATCTCCCTAAGGTACGGCGTCTCCTACTTTTGGCCACTCATAGTGCGGGCCCTGGGCCATGGTCCCTGGACTAGTTAACAGGCTAAGCCTCCCAGTTGCCTCACACTATCTGCCTCAAGGGACTAGGACAGCTATAGCTCCACACCCATCTTACATCACCCTCTTAGGGCACCCAGGACGTACTGTGCGGGAATCCACGCTCCCCTGACTACCCCTGGTATGCATATATGCCCTACTCTCTCCAGTACTTGCATGGAAGGTGCACTTCACTCTTCCAGCTCTGCCTTGCTGAAAGCCTGTCCTGTTCTGGTTCTCAGCAGCACCTCCAAATGTAACCCTGTAATCTGATCTGTTCAATCACATTGTTTAATCACTTTGATTTTCTAATACAATTGTACTCTCCATACTACTATTTCCTGTTATAGACACAATGTTCATCTAAAAATTATTCAACTTATTAAAAAGTTATAGCATGAATTGTATAATAATGTGGTTAATACCACATAATAGGTTTTTAACTGTGTATATATTTTTTTTTTGGTGCTTTGTGAGGGTAATTATAACAGCTTTTTGTGTGTTTTTTAACAATTTTCCACTATAGTGTTGATAGTGGTTTTTAACCTTTTTTATATCATTATGTGGGTCATTGCTACCTTAGAAATTATAATACCAAATCATTACTGGACTGACCAATGTGGTATTATAGCGGTGACCCAGCAAGTTGTATGTTTCATTGGTATACCCACCATTTCCTTCCCTCCGTGTAAATTTACTAACAGCTCTTTGTTTACCTTTTAGAATCCCCGCCCCACAAGGCACGTGACTGGCCAGGTGGGCCGTCGCGTCATAGCAGGGAGGATACATTACCTCCCCTGCAATCACTCTGTGAAGGGTAGCTGGCTGTGTTTCAAAGCTTACGTGCTTCACGTCAGCTACAGGGGTGTGACGCATCCCAAGCTTCCGATTGGCTTGAATAACGTAACGTCATAGGATTGGACAGGGAATTGTGGGTATTTAACTATGCGATCGTTTAGTGATATTTCCTCTTTGATAAAGCGTGGGATACCACGTGAAACGCGTTAGAGTGTCCTTCTGGCTGTTTTTATTATGCCACTAATAAATTATTGCACCTAGTTCTTTGCAGTTTGCAGTTTTGTTGGTTCCAATTCTTCTTCAGCAGCAACAGATGCACCGCCGTTTTTCCTGCTTTTTCTACATTCACCTCTCGGTAGGATCACGCTTGACAGGACCAGGATATCCTCAAGGTCAGCAGTGAGTAATTAATTACTTCATTTATGTGATCAGTCCCACACAGCACCCAGACTACCACATAAGATCTACCTATCAGGCTAGTGGTTATATACATGGGAGTGTGTTCATTGGTGGACTATTCGGATTCTTGGGTCTCATGAACTGTCTTATGCAATGAAGATATTTATTGATTTATTACGTACAAAGTAATTGTCTGCTCCTGGTTAGCATCACAAGTGGGAGTGTCCCTCCCCTTTCCTGTTTTTGTAGTCACTCTAATCATGACCTCTCAGCACTCTCTGCTCCCAGGACCGAACAGAACTACTTGGTCTTACTCCAACTCAGACCAGAACTTCACTCGTCAGCTCCCAGGACATAACTGCTTGTCACTTACAGGAACAGGCAGAACTAACTTTAGACAGCCCCACCCCTCATGATGTCAGCAGGACCTCCCCTCTGCCTCAGGCCTGCACACAGAGACAGAGGGCTGCCACCATCAATCAAGGCAGGGCCTGAAGCGGGGGAAAAACCCATGATAACTACTGGCGGCATGCCCTTAACGTTTCTTCCGACTCAGCGGATTTCATCCCCTGTCACGTGGTCAATGAACTACGGTGGTGGAGCAGTTCAGATGCCAGAAACCAGACACCAGCAAGGAAGTTCCCTGAATCTTTCCTAAGAGGAGCCGTGCTGAACAGGAACTGCAGGCTGCTCATTCGGGTTGCCGGAGAGACGCTGAGCCAGTGACACCAGCAGCAGTGAAGCCTTGCAGTTCATACAGCGAGACGGAACGAAAGGAACTTACCACAGTCTGATACATCTTGGCGCATGGGCCTGTCCCATACAACGCTTATATTTTATTGGCAAAGTGTGAGTGTGCATTTGTCTTTGTTCGTGTCAATTAAAACCATTAATATTGGATTTTACACATGGATTATGCGCTTTTCCTCTTTCTTTTTTTCTAATAGGTATCTGCTGGGAGGTTGTTGACCCCAAGGAAGAAGCAGCCCCGGACCACATATTTCATCCAAGGTTTTCATACATTGCAGACACAGGAAATTTTTATTCCTTATGTTTATCTGGACAAATTTATTTTTTGAACAGAACATTTTTTTCACAACTTAGACTTTTTTTTATATTTTTATGGTATTTTTTCTATATGTAGTTTTTATGTTTTTGCACATTTTTTTCCATTTTGTGTCATTGCATATATGTTTTATTTTATATCCACCGCCATAGTTTATACCATTCAATATCTATATATTGTTTTTTTATAGTCATCTGTGCTGGGTGTGTCATTTTGGTCAATCAGTTTCAGGGTTGCAGCAATTTGGGTGTATGCTATTACGGGCGCTGTCTATATTTTTGTTCTCATTATATATATATATATATATAGTGGAAGTGCTGTGTGCTGGGTGATAATGGTGAAAGGCGGGGTTGCAGACCTGCCTAAGACATACAAATGAGCATACAGTATATTTCCATTTGCTATATGCTTTGCTGTGGTGGGTTTTTGTCACTTTTTTACTCACCATAACTTAACTAAGTATGGTAAACCCCATCCTCATTGCTTCATTGCATAGCCAGTTAACCAACCCCACACTGATGAGACCCATTAAGGTCGAAACAGCTGTCTGTGGGTGGGTTTTTTGGCTATGCATCTTTACCCTGGCTGTGCTCAAAGCTGTGACCATGTAGCAAGCTTACGCCTATAGGGAACCATGTTTAAAATGGTTTTTGAAGCAAAAAGTGACACTGTGTGCTCATTTGCATGTCATTTCCCAGAATCCCTTGCTGCAGTGGAAGTGCTGTGTGCTGGGTGATAATGGTGAAAGGCGGGGTTGCAGACCTGCCTAAGACATGCAGATGAGCATACAGTTGTATTTACATATATATATATATATATATATATATATATATATATATATATATATATATATATATACAGTGTTCGACAAACCTATACATTTGCTCGCCCCGGGCGAGTGGATTTAACCCCCGGGCGAGTAAATATTGGCCCAAGCAGCACACGTTTGGTACTAGGTGGCGAGTAGATTTTTTTGTGTGGCGAGTAGATTTTTTGGTGATTTGTCAACCACTGTGTATATATATATATATATATATATATATATATATATATATATATATATATATATATATCAGAGCATTCCCTTGAGAAAGGTCCTGTTTCTAGGACCGAAACGTCGGTGAATGTGCCTGTTTTCTACAAATACACTTCGTTTTTGGATACTACTGAGTGTGCTGTCTCTTCCTTGCTTTGTGGGCCTGGGACTCTGGATCTGCCTGGTAAGGAGCTCACTATACCTACTGTCTATATGGGATAAGCACCTACTTTACTGCAATATGTGTGTGCCATCTCTCTTTTCTTTTTATATAAATATATATATATATATATATATATATAAATATATATATATATATATATATATATATATATATAAATATATATATATATATATATATATATATATATATATATATATATATATATAAACCATAATACTGAGTTAAGTTATGGTGAGTAAAAAAAGTGACAAAAACCCTCCACAGGAAAGCAAATATGCAAATATGTCTGCAACCCCGCCTTTCCCCATTATCACCCAGCATACAGCACTTCCACTGCAGCAAGGGATTCTGGGAAATGACATGCAAATGAGCACACAGTGTCACTTTTTGCCTCAATAACCATTTTTAACATGGTTCCCTATAGGCTTAAGCTTGCTGCATGGTCACAGCTTTGAGCACAGCCAGGGTTAAGGTGCATACCCAGAAAACCACCCACAGACAGCTGTTTCGACCTTGATGGGTCTCATCAGTGTGGGGTTGATTTTACTGGGAATGCAAGAGAGGCTATGGGATAGGCTAAACCATAATACTGAGTTAAGTTATGGTGAGTAAAAAAAGTGACAAAAACCCTCCACAGGAAAGCAAATATGCAAATATAGCTGTATGCTCATCTGCATGTCTTAGGCAGGTCTGCAACCCGCCATTCCCCATTATCATCCAGCATACAGCACTTCCACTGCAGCAAGGGATTCTGGGAAATGACATGAAAATGAGCACATAGTGTCACTTTTTGCCTCAATAACCATTTTTAACATGGTTCCCTATAGGCTTAAGCTTGCTGCAAGGTCACAGCTTTGATATATATATATATATATATATATATATATATATATATATATATATATATATACATGTAGAGGTATCAGTACCGTGTTAGCCGAGCTTCAATAATCAAAAAATAAATAGATGATACCGTTCTGTGGCTAACGAAATGCTTTTATTTGTGCGAGCTTTCGAGATACACTGATCTCTTCTTCCGGCGAAGGACAAGCACAGATAACATTCCAAGAGACACTGTTTTTAAGTTATCCTTGCTTCATTCATTGTAACATCGCCGGAAGAAGAGATCAGTGTAAGCACGCACAAATAAAAGCATTTCGTTAGCCACAGAACAGTATCATGTATTTATTTTTTGATTATATATATATATATATATATATATATATATATATATATATATATATATATATATGTATATATATAATATCATTGCATTACTTTCAAATAACTGTTCAGTTCATGGGACTTTTCTTTCTCTCAGAAGGAAGAGACTGTAATCGCTCACCTATCTATGCCATAAAATTTATGGCATTAAGGTCAAAGGATAGTTCCTAAAGGAATTTAGCAGCCAATATAGTAAATCTGCAACTATATCTTTGATTAATGTGTTTTGAGCCCACCAGTAACTTTGTGTAAAAGATAGTAGACTCCATATGGGTGTTTTGTTTAATGAAAGACAAATTTCACTGACAAGCAAACAATAAACACGTTTTAAGCACCTGATGTTTAGCTAATGGTTCGGATTAATGCTGAACTTGATTACTCTGTCCCAAAAATAAATGTCTGTGTTTATAGGAATTCCTAAAATTAACAACAATCCTTATCTGGGCCAAAAGGTGTCTCTCATTAGAGAAACATAAACAAACATCCAGTCAACCAACATAACAAATGGTTTGCCAAAAATATGTCTGAATAATTATTAGCCAAACCACTTTTTCTAGCTGCGTCATTTCTAAACTCCTACCACTTAAATACACTTTAAAACATGTAACATGTCGGGTTAGTTTGTGATTAATCAAGGGATAAAGCTTGTGAACACTTTAAACATTATGTAAACTAATAGTTACAAAAATAATATTGTTTCATATTTATATTGTATGTATATTTATTTGTATAGTGGCAATCATCAATGTGCGGCTTTACAAAGATAATATATTATATAACACAGGGGAAAATAATACAAATAGGAAAAGTGCATAATAAATTAAAGTAAACATTGAGAATATGAGTCTCTAAAGAGCTTACAATCAGAATCTGTAAAAAGAATGTTATGAGTAATGGTAAATTGCAACAAAAGTTTGTAAATATCGGCTATGAAGTCATCAAAATCTTGTGCTATAACCCTGTAATTGAGGTTATGCATATGTATAATCTAAGAAATATTGTATTTTGCAGAAACATTTTATTTATGATATATATATATATATATATATATATATATATATATATATATATATATATATATCATAAATAAAATGTTTCTGCAAAATACAATATTTCTTAGATTATACATATGCATATATATATCATAAATAAAATATTCACATTTATTGGTTGATTACCTAAGGATTTTTTTTAATCTTTTTTTGTGTTGCAAAATAGAGGCAGTGTCAAAGAATAATTTATATTGTAGACATTTACAGGGAAATTTAGATTACATCTTTAGGGCATTTAATTTCCCCATGGGGCATAACAAAATATATAGTGTAAGTAGAGATGGGCAAAACCAGGTGTGTGAAATCAAAATCTACCAGAACCAAAAAAACAAACAAAACAAATACAAAACCAAAACCATGAAGATTTTTAGAACCAATTACCAAACCTAATAAGTATTCAGAACCACAGCCAGAACACAAGGCCAAGTGCCAATCATTAGGTGTTTCTCGCTATACCTTTTTAACTATTTTAAGTTTCAGTTACATTATTTTATATTTCTAATTGTTTTAATGATTTTATACTTATTTTAAGCATTTTTCATCCTTCATGCTTCATGGTATTTCAGCATTTTCCTGCTTATGTTAATTTTTTAACATACTTTGAGAAAAATCTCAAACCAAAACCAAACAAATCAAGCTTTTGCAAAACCAGAAGCAAAACATATATATTTAAAAAAAACAAAACAAAAAAAACCCTGTATATAAGCAAAATTCCTTGAGCCATTTTTTTAATGTTACGTTGGCATCATTATCTCTTTTCAGTTAACAAACAAATCTTCATATTTTTGCATATGAATGTGTTTTTTTAATCTAACTATAAATGTGTAGAATTAAATGTAACATTTTCCTTCAGTTTAGTACTCAATCACTATTAACAGATTTTAACAGGATCTACAGTCAAAATCTCAAGGATCTCGTAGTTTCCTTAATTCAGGCTGTACTGAAAAGCTGTGTAAAGCAGCAGTCATATGCTTATAGGGGTTCATGTTAAAATGGACATGAAGCAAAAGGTGACATTGTGTGCTCATTTGCATGCCATTACCCAGAATCCCTGGCTGCAGTGGAAGCACTGTATGCAAAAAGATAATGGTGAAAAGAAGGGTTGCAGACCTGTCTGAGACATGAATGTGCTCACAAATGATATTCTTATTTGCTGTACATAGTTTTTGTAAAATTCATAGATTTTATATGGTATTTTCCCTTCCCAAAACATTTCTTTGTTGTTTCAAAGGGGTCTTTTCAAATGGAAGTGAAGCATTGAGAGAATGGAATTGAAGCAGTAAAATGAATTGATTTTTACATTGGCCAACTCAGTTCTGCTTTCTCTGTCCTTGTTTGAGTAATAGCAATCTGATGTTATTTTTAAGTCCCATTAAGATCCCACAGGGAAAAAAAAGGAAGGAAGTTAATAAAAGTCTTGTAAAAAAAAACACCTAAAAATGATTGCGATCCACTCAGGGGACCGGAAGTACAGGTGCAGGTGTTGGGATGCAGTGCCTCTTCCTGGATTTTAACATAGGGATGCTAAGCTCCTGTTCTCTGCTTTCCAACTGGCAAAGTGGTAACGGACTTTTCATTGCTATTCATGGCTGATCTTTTTCAACAAAAAAATGCCACGAGAAAGCAGCACAAAACAAAGCAGCTTTTCCAGCTATGCCATGTGTGAGCCACTCCCGAGACAGTTGCGGGACCATTTGCAGGACCGCTAAGACACCCCTCAAATCCCATGACAGGTTTCAAAGGGCAGTCCCTTCTTCTTATCACTATGCACTATAGAGTTCCAGAAGTCCAAACCTAACCCAACTGCTTAATGCTCAGCTTAATGAAAATATGACCTGCATGTTTAAGACCCTTCCTGGTTACATAGTATATATTGGCGGGATTTTGCTAATTCACGAAAAGACATTATGACATTTAAAATAAGGAAAGGTAAAATATTTGACTTTCATCTGCCAATAATTTATTATGAGCCAAAGTATGTGCATATTTCATACATCAAAAGAACTAATTTGTCATCTACATCTCAAAGAAAAGGAATTTTAAGTATTTGTTCAAACGTATACCCCATTTTAATTTTTTTTTACAGTCATTAAAATCAAATGATTCTATAATATTAAAGGTTTAAGTCTTAACTCTAGATCTGTCCAATGTTTTATTGTTAGGATGACTTTGTTCTCTCAAACATGCAGGTCACAAGGAAGCTGACACAGTTATGTTTATGAAAGCGATAATGTGAAGGCTCCATAATGTAATTAAAGGAAGGCCTTCAACATTACTTTAGAAATATCACTTTCAAATGCATGATGAGGAGATTTAGTTATAACTAGGAATTGAATGTTCAAAAGAGTTTATCCAAGTAACCTTACTGCTGGAATGATTAAACTGGAGAGTTTTTTTTTCACAAGTACAAGTGTTCTGAAATAGCTAGTGGGACATATTAAAACGGAAAAGTCCCTCCATTTATGGCAATCAACATTGATATGTTACCAATAGAAATACACTCCTAATCCTAACATTTTAAGTGAACTATTTACTCTTAACCTTTTCTAAAATGTACCTTAAGGCTAAAAAGCTATGTTGATATTGGATAATAATGTTTTATTTCTTTCCTGTTCTAAAAGGTGATATGTGTTAGAACTAATGCCCCCTGGCATCATGGTGTGTTGGAATGCGCTTTTTGCCATGGGTCAGTGATCTTAAAGCTTTCCAAAGTGGGTGCAAATGTCAGCCCATTAAGTAATGAACACCAGAGAGGACTGTTCCCTGTAGGTCTATGAAGGCACCAACTCACTAATCCAGCAAATTGAAAATAGGCTCACATTTTACCTTTTCTCCCAATCACTTGTGTCCCCTGAGTGATATGTGAACAACCAAACAAAGGGATTAACACACATATTAACAGAGCATCCAATGAACCTTTCTTCATCTGTGCTCTTTGATTATTTGCACAATGACTTATTTAGATTTAAAACAGCTGTTGGATGTGAAAATATACAATACAATTGTGTTTACCATTTTAGACATTAGCACAACTGTGCATACCGTAGTTTTTAAAGCAAGGGTTGCCATTTACAAGCAGATATACCATATTAAAGTTCCTAACCTTTGTTAATATATGGGAGTGAACAACAGTGACAAGTTCAACCAGCATCCTACCTCTTTTATTCTTGTATGTGGACAGAAAGAAATATGTTTGCAAACTAGTTTAGATGTATAAAACATTAGCATGTAGTAAAACACTAAAAATACACCAGACTGACATTGCATGCTTTGTTTTTCCAATATACTGTGATAATGAATGGCCAAATGTACAATTGAGATAACTCCTGCTGCTGTACAGTATATTAATTATGATGAAAATTGCCACACATAATCAAAGAACCCTGCATAGTAAATTTGTGATAGTATAACTATACTTGTTTCTTAAAATATGAATTAACATTACAGTAGCACTACTACTTCAATTATAAATATATATTATGTAAAAAATCTGATGGAGACCTCTGTAGTCTCAATTTTTTTTGCACAAGATAGCCTTGTGGTTGGTCCATCAAAAGGTATCACAGTCTTAAAGTATCTTAATAAAATGTATGCATCACTTTTGTGACTGTCTGTCGAAGACAAATGTCAGACAAAAAACCCAGAAATTATTCTGTGTCTGTCGTATAACATTTTCTGCAATTTTCATATCCAAGATTCTTCCATTTGGTCTTGTTTCTTCCTGTAACAACATTTAGTCTGTAAGTGGAATTATGTAGGATAGTTACATTAATTTGCTATATGTTGTACAGTGTATAATACCAAATAAATAATTAAAATACACTGCAAATTATAACATGGCACAACTTCTGTTTTACTTTGCTTCCAAACCTACGCTTTAACAAATTAACTTACGATGTTTCACTTTCCAATGTTCCTCTTTGAATTTCCAATATTGCTCAAAAATATAGTTGGTTTTGATAGGAAGAAAAGAAACGACCTGTGACATGACCTACCGGCTTGGGGAGGTCATTAGTTTATCCTAGAGAGGGGGGAGATAAGCTGACATACTGAACACTTACTAAGTGTTTTACCATACTAGCAAATTAGGACTTCACGCTACAGGACTTCTTGAAAACTATTACGCCACAGAAAAGTCTGGTTTGAAAATTGGGCTCATAATGAAAACGTTTCTAATTAGAGCAAACTTTTCCTTAATACATTTCACAAACAAAAATATCATGCTGATTCTGGAGACAGTATCTTTTTTTGTGTGTCCTAAAACGTTTGGTTGTGTCAGAAGATCCATTACTTTCCTACAGTTAATGAAGTCAGACGTAATACTTTTCCAGCATGGTGCAACAGCAGGGATCCCAGGAGCTTCAAATCTAACATCCTATTTGGTAAATTTGGCAATCAACAAGAAAGGAGCATATATGTCTTCACCAACCTTAACTGTCGGCAATATATTCATGTCAAAATTACTATATTTTTTGTTAGGTTTTTTTGTTTTAATAGAGTTGGGGGAAGTCTTTAAAACCCAGAACTTTAATAATATTACTTTCAAAATGTAAGCTCCCACATTTTACCTGTGTTCAACGTTATGGTGCTGTTGTTTTTAGTGAGGGCAGTATTTCTTGTTACTTTCCTTTTGCAGAATGTCACCTGAAGATCTTAGTTTTGGAGTTCACTGAACATTCTTAACTTCAGAAGTATTCAAATTTAAAATAAGCAAAAACAATTGTGAGAAAAAATGCTTGCATTTTAGTCTTTTCCTTTGATCATCAGGGCTAATAACTCTAGTGACCAAGTAAGTGTTTGTGTGTTAAAGAAAGATACAGTATGTTTCCCAAGTGCATAATTACTGCATCTCACTATTGTTTTGCAATAAAATCTTTCATTTTTTTTCAGGGGTGTTTGTCTACATATTTGATAGTGAGGGGTGATTGTACATCACAGTGATTTACTGGTTTAGATAATTGTAATACATTTTATCTGTAAACATTGTATCACTATGCTTTTGTCTACAATTGACCAATACCTATAAAAATCATCAGTACAACACAACTCAACACCTTCTTTTTTTTTTCTGTATGGAATGGTGTTTTGTAGAAGTTCTTTGAAATACCGAGAATGACTATCCTCACACTATGCAGTGCTCATGGCCACAAGCAGTACAGCCATGGCCCTTTGTCGACCCTTATTTTTTGCTGAACTTTGGGGAGGAAAAGGAGATAAAATAATGTAAAATGAAAATAGAGAAGTAAAGAACAGAAATGAAACAACAAAGGGATTTAGAACGTGCAAAAAAAAGAAAAACAAACGGAAACAGTAAAGGATCCTTGCTTTTAGTTAGATAAAGGTTTAAATGTGAAGTACTCCTTGCTTTATCTCCTTTGATACAGTGGATATTTTTGGAATGTCTCTTTGTTTTTTCAGCACAGATAAAGTGGATATCCTAAGTCCCTGTGAATCATTATGTTACACCAAGATAAGCAGGATATTGTTACAGTGACCACTTCCACACTCACACAGGTAAAAAAAAGATTATCAAAACAACTTTGTTTCCCCCAAATCAAATATAGTGATCTACTTTGTTGTAGTGATTCATGATTTTTTTCCAATAAAAGGAATTTCCACAATGAATTGGGATGCATTTTCCCTTGTAATTTGCAGATTATTAATTCAGTGCCTCCTTGTTTTCATAGTAGTACAGCCATGACTGGTCCAGCTATTTTTCTGCCCTCCCTGACACATAAGTTCTCCTAGGTTTCTCCTAGGTACAGACAGTGACAGGCTATCCTGCGGGGTTTGCTGTTGTGCATTTTTATAGTGTTTCGTCGTTTTTTACAGTATAACTATTAAAGTCTTTTTTATTTTTATTTCTGAGTGT
This sequence comes from Ascaphus truei, assembly GCF_040206685.1. Classification (NCBI taxonomy): domain Eukaryota; kingdom Metazoa; phylum Chordata; class Amphibia; order Anura; family Ascaphidae; genus Ascaphus; species Ascaphus truei. The sequence continues at coordinate 49,723,330 of NC_134486.1, read as the reverse complement.
GACCTTTTGGCGGTGTATCCTATGCTAGGATTTGGCTATTATCTAGCCAGTTATTAGTAGACAATAGATTTTGTGTCACCTACCTTGAGTGCAATTATAGGGGGCTATTTATAATCCTTGGATTATTTGTGTGTATTGATTTGTGCTTTCTCCCTTGCACCAGGTAGACTGTTTTCTGTTTAATTGTATGTGTGTTCGGTGTAGCGACGTGCCCTCTCCATGTATAGGTATAACTGCACCACAGACATCAGTAGCAGCAACATGTTTCCAGAGAGGGGGGGGAAACAGGTCTACAAATGGAGGTGCTGCTGAGATGCTGCAACAGGGAAAGCTTTCAGAGACTTTGCAGCCAGCAGTTAAAGAGGCTGGTGCGGGGGCCCTTGTGCTACCCAAGGAACCCCGGACACCCATCCGCGTGTTTCGGAAGGGGGAGCCTCTCCCTGATGCGACACCGGGGAGGGGGCATCCTAGACCCTTACCAAGGATAGACTGAGTTGGGGCGCACCCCGAGGTGAAATCTGAGGAGCGTGTACCCTTCTTCAAGGAGGGATAGGACAGCCTTTCAGTGTACCAAAAGAACCCTGTGCACCTGTGCACGACCTACTGTGCAAGTTGTGGCACACCATGAGGATATGTTTCAAGGGAGCGTGTACCCTTCATTCAATTACCGACCAGATGGTCGGACGTTCTCCAACGGGAAATCCAGAGAGCGTGTACCCTTCAAGCTGCTACTCCATAAGGAAAATCTGGGGCCAGAACTCTTTCAGCGTAACGAAGGACTATGGGTACCTGGACTGTGCTTTTGGGGTGCACCCTGTGGGAAATTTATCCAGGGAGCGTGAACCCTGCATTTAATTTCAACAGGGGACGGGCCCCTTGCAGTTGTAGACTGGGGGACCTTGTGCACCTTCATTCTGGACTTTTCTACAAGTTGAATGTGAGTAACGGGCCTCTTACGTGTCACCAGGGATCCTGTGTACCTTTATATCATGGTCTATTGTTGTGTGCTTAAAACGGAGTATATGGCAAGTATTGCGCAGTCAAAATGGCGTTCCCGCCAAAATCACGGGTCCGCGTGGGTTGCACAAAGCCAGTTATCAGTTTTGCAAAAGTAGTTGCAAGTTTGCAAAAAAGAAGTTGCATCCTGTTAGGTGGTAAAACCTGACCGGCCATCTCTTTGACTGGCTCAGCTGGAGCCAAGTCACTCCTTGGTCCGTCCAACCCCCGTTTTGAGTTCCACCTAGGGGAGGAGCCACAACCCTGCACCAAGCCAGGACTATTGTCTCGGCTATGGGAGGAGCTGCCACACCCTGCTGGACTTTAGTTCTGCGGAGCTGTGGAAGAGTGAATAGCTGTTGCTAATCCTCTGCCTCATGCTACCTTGCCTACCTCATCTATCTCTGATCAAAGATCATATCAGAGCTAGACCAAATGAATTATTCTCTGCCAGGAGGCTATCTGGTGGTCACCGTTTATGGACGACAGTACCTGAGATGTATGTGTCCAATTGCAGACTTCCTGGGGGAGATGCCAGTATAACGGCACTGTGCCAGAACTGCGGGACCCAGTATATGTGGCCTGCCAACCCAGTGCCACCTGCAGCAGTATCTGAGACAGTTCCTGTGGTCCAAATCTAGATGGTTCCCAGACAGAAACCGATGTCGGTGTGCCTGGAGTGTGAGTTGACGGCCCCGGGGATGTGTAGGCTGTTTCTCCTCTGGTGGTGCCGGAGCAAGCCTGCTTTGTGCTAATTACTGCAAGGGGTTGCTGGACACCCTAACATCGCTGCCCGATGGAGGTGTCCTTGCCACCTTCCTCTTATGATGAAGAACTCAGCTGCTAGATACCTGTGGAGAATACTTCTGCACTTACTGGTGTCCTGTGATTGGGTTCTGAGCCCATCTCCTTCTGTTGGGCAGAAGAAGATGTCTCCTCACCCAACTGAAGTCCGCTGCGGCCTTGCCAAACATGGAGCCCTGTTTGGGTTGTCGCGGGGTGATGTACTTCCGGTGCAGCCAGATGTGACGTCATTGCCGCCACCGAACATAGACCTGCCTGAGACTCTCCCGAAGCTGGCACTTCCCGATGACGTCGACAAGATGGCCGACGGTCTCGGATGCGGAACTTTCACTACTATTATTTACCGGAGTGAGTGCCGGATGGTGCTCAGCTGTTCCTGCTCCACCACAGACCCCAAGCCGGGGAAGAAGTCATTGTGAATCCTTCAACATGGCCCCTTTACATCCCCTAGAAGTCGTAGCCAACTTACCAGTACATCCCTTGGACTGGTCATGGACTGTGATAGGCCCAGTACACCATGCCTCATCACCAGCCCTGTCACCTGCCCCTACACCTGGTACAACACCATACTCTGGGAGTAAGAGTAAGGTTAATCCTGTGCAGTATGTCCAGGATCATCCTTGGCATCGACCCTTGGCTCCTAACCCTAGTATTTCGACGCATAGTTCCAAGGTATTTGATCCGGAAGCAACCCCATTTGTGTTAACCAAGTTCCCTAGCGATAACTTTTCCCCAGGTATGTCAACAGACTTCACAAGGAACAAGGTAGATGTGATGCTCTAAAATTGTGACCAGTCCTGTAAGTTGAATATCCAAATGTATAAATCCACAATGGGTTAATCCAAAACACGATGGAGTGCCCCTAATAATATTGACTAGGAACTGGTGGGAATAAGTGTACTAGTGGAGTCGGCTTGACACACACAACTGTAACACATAATAGCACCCAACCAGCACAATACTTATAAATGGACAATGTCTGTGGTAGACAGGAATAAAATAAGGCACTGTGGCACTTTACCTGTACTACCCAAGGGGCACTCTTGTCGTTGGCGGTGTGCAATCCATCCATTGTAGGTCCAGGAATATAGAGAGCGTGGATAGAGCACAGCCAGGGATATCCTGTATATTGCGTGCAGGAAAAGAAGAAACAGCCAAGCCACTCCAGAGGTAACAAAAAGTGATACTTAATTTATTGCATGCTGAACATACAGAAAAAATGTGCGTTTACCTAGTCCATTTTTTCTGTATGTTCAGCATGCAATCGATTAAGTATCACTTTTTGTTACCTCTGGAGTGGCCTGGCTGTTTCTTCTTTTCCTGCACGCAATATACAGGATATCCCTGGCTGTGCTCTATCCACGCTCTCTATTTTGTGTCAACAGACTTGAGGGATTGGGACTTTGGTGGGAAAGATGGGTGGTCCGATGAATCTGAGTGTGAAATACCTTATTCCAGCCAAATTCCTGTGGCTAAGTCTCCAGGGTCATTTGAGTCCTTTAGGGATTCATCTCTGTCTAAGAAATCTGCCACATCTGGTGTGTCCTCTCAGATGGACACAAGGTCCGATAGTTACCTGTAGAAGGTCAGTCTATGGAACCTCTTAAGTGGTGGGACCCAATGTTTGAGGGATATGCTGCTAGCCTTAATAGAACATGGATACTGCTTGTGGATGGCTCCATCGTGGACCACTGGTGGGAGGAAGGTCAACTCTCCCAGGAACAGATAGCTGAGGCCCTTCGCAAAAGGTTTGGTGAGATCAATTTAGGAGTAAGAGTTCCTAAGGGCCCCTCTGTATTCTATCAGAAGATAGAGCTCAGTGAGCCTAAGTTCTGGGTATTACCTTGTCAGGGAGCTGACCGTAAGATCATAAAGCTGATTAGAGCTGACAGAGCAAATTTTTAACAGGTACTGTCAGTCGCACGGATATAAATTGCCATATGTACATAAGCCAATAATGAATTAAATAGATTTAAATCATCAGGAATGGCTGCGACTAGCTGTCATAGAGAATATAAAGACCAAAACATCCGATGACAGATTTATTACTGATTCTAAAATTCGTTCCGTCTTGGAAGAATGGTTGGTAGGTACCTGCATATACAAAGACCGTGTAGAAGTTAGGCAACGTCCTGGTTCTCCAAAAATATATTATGTGTGGACCGAGGTATTTGATGGGAGAGTAGTCAGGATGCCAGATCCAAAATATTATAAATGAGGATCTTGTTTGTCTTCCCGTTGGAAGAGTAGTTATGTATTCATCATCGCTGTAAATTAGTGGATGATGAGGGCAATTGTCTGTATGACTGTGATGGTTATGTTATACATCTGCAGTAACCTATTCTGTTTTGCAGGCTTCAGGTTACTGGATGGTGCCCAAATTGGATCCCAGTGCCAATCTTCACCTAGGGGAGAGTATAGCCATGGCTGGTCCAGCTATCTTTCTGTCCCCTCCCCACCGTCACGTAAGTTCTCCTAGGTACAGACAATGACAGGCTATCCTGTGGGGTTTGCACCCCCCCCCCCCACGCAGCCTCCCTGAGTGGCAGGAGAGGTGGTAACACTGGGTCTATGTTGCAGCCTATCATGGTGCTGACTCTGTGCCCTCCCCTTTTGCATTGGGGACGATGTTCTAAATTATAGGAGTCAGCTCTCCTTTGCCCTTCCTGGGGAGAGGAAAGTGTGTGTTGAAGTTCCCTTCTGCTCCGCATGGGTGGAGGAGTGAAGATCTGTGCTTAGCACAAGTCCTCATCACATTATCTGCTGGCCAGCACCATCCAAGGGCCTGAAACCCCTACTCTACTTTATGCAACGCTGTTATACCATTCTGCCGTGGTTGCATCAAAAAGCTCCCATTTATATACTTCTGGCTGAGTTGCAGTCTATTAGCCTGAAGTATAGGAGTAAGACTGTCATCGTAGGAACTGTCTGATTTTGCGGTGTTCCACCATAGTAAATAGTGATATACCCAATTATAGTGACACCTTGTCCTTCATCCATATACTTTCTGATCTGTCACCACATCAGGCATATTAACACCATGTAAGTGAGCATACACATGCAGTAGCACACTGGGGTATGAAGTAAGTAGTTACTGCAGTGAATGCCAGTGTGATTGTACTGTACACGGGGATGGAAATTAACCTATATAAGGAATAAATGATCTGCTTTGCATTAAGTTTAGTAAGGGCAAAGGTTTTCTGTCGAGGAAGAGAACAAAATCAAGTGGCATATGCACTGGAGCGTTGTGATCTTAGCTGAATGAAGTTTGAACTGGGACATATGATTTTCCTCATTTGCATTGAATGTGGATATTTCTGCTGTGAGTTGTATTAAAAACTAGAGATAGGCAAAGCCAGGTGGGAGAAATCAGAACTTACTAGAACCTGACATTCCAAATAAAAATGCAAAATACAAAACCCTTAAGATTTTTAGAACCAAAACCCTAAAATGATTTAGAACCAAAACCAGAACACTAGACCAAGCACCAAAGGCTAGCTGGCAAATTTTAGCCCGGGGGACAAGCCCAACCAACTTGCCCAGGATCCAGGCAGCCCAGACACCAAACATAGATTCACACTACATGCACCCTACACACATGCATAAACCATATAATTGCCTCCGAGCCCCACTGGCCAACCCACACCTGCCAAGTACCCATATCTTAAGGGTTTGGGTTTTGTATATGTTTTGGACTGTAAGGTTCTGATTTCACGCACCTGGTTTTACCTATCTCTAATAATAATGCATGCCAAAAAGCTTCAAATAAGTATAACATTATAAAAACAATTAGGATAGTATAAAAAATATAACTGAAAATCTTAACATTTTAAGAATGATTTTTACCCTACCTTTTTAAATTATTTAAAGTTTTATTATGTTATTCCGACCATATATTTATTTTAAGTATTTTTCACTCTTTGTTGTGCTATTTTAGTATTTTTCTTTAATTTGGTAAGAATCAAAAAACAAAACATATCGAGTTTGACAAAACACAACACAACCTTTTTGGAACCAAAACTATAATACGTTTAAAAGTAGCCACCCTCATTTATTATACTATTTTAGCATTTCCCAGCTTATTTTGAGTTTTTTCTAAAATTTTATAAAAATTCAAACCCAAAACAAAACTAGTTGAGTTTTCGTAAAACTAGATCCAAAATGAAAACACTTTTTTTAGTAACAAACCCAAAACAGGAGTAAATGTTATTAAAAAGAGGCATGGCTTTCTTTATTTTCTATGCAGGTCAAGAACGATTTTAGCAATTCTGTCTTTATCCAGCTTGGTAATGTAAGATAAATGGTCTAATTGACATCCTTTTTGTAATATACTATGAAGTCATCTTGTTCATGATGGAATACAGTTTGCCTCCATTCAGGTAAATTGGACTAGCATTTTCTCCAGCACTATGTCTAGTTCTGTTGAGAAAATCTGAGGTTTGGGAAGGTGGAATTGTGGTGATCGTCTCATGGCTATGACAGAAAAATACTGCATGGGAGATAACATCCTAGAGAAAAGATTAGAAATGGTTACTGTTTTAACCCCAGCATTTGATCCAGAGGCCCCAGGAGTGTTCTACATATAAAATAAATAAAACTACAGTACAAAGCAGGTTTCATCAGCATGTTTGGAACCAGCAGCCAATGCCACATCATTTTGTTATCATCAGTCATCATCATCATCATCATCAAGACTGGATGGTTCTGGTAGTGCCACCTCTGACGTACCGGCCAACATACACCAAATGGGACAACACAGTAATATCAAAAAGCAGGATGAATATTCAATATATGTAAGACATTATTGCAATAGGGCCACGTGTCACGTGTAATGAGTGAAAGCACGAACCTTAGTGCTATAGCTGAGTATGTACAGTATATATAATTGTATTTATATCACCAACAGTGTATGCCACTCTTTACAAAATTACAGTACTGGGAGAAAAGAAAAAAAATAGGGATAAGAGCAGCAAGTTAATAAGACATAAGACAAAGGGAGACCCTACTGAATGTGTGTGATCAGTCATTAGGGTGGATGAATTCATCAAAGCTCAGTAGGGATACATGCCAAATGTACAGTAGCAAGAGGAAGTAGTTTAAGGCTAAACTATACATAGCAGTGCTTGTCTTAGGTAAATAGGAATAACTAGAAGAAACCAGAATACTGAAGTTCTAAGGTCAAGCTCCAAGGTCAAGCCTGTTAGAGCCTGTAGGCGGACGCTCACAGAGGTATGCAAGGGAGTCTGGTTATAGTGAAATTAAATAAGCCTTTTATTGCGCCTTTTCCTTAACATCAGGAAACCATCCAAAAAAGGGGTAAACAAAGCTTCTATTAACTTGGGAGTATTTCTAGTGAAATACTATGCGGTTCACAACTCCCTTAGATAAGCATGTCTCCCAGCCCCAAACATATAGCATGAAATAAGCAGATATAGAAAATCTCATAAATGAAAGTCTTATCTGTTCCTTGTGGTTTGGAGGGAAAATCTTCTCTGTCCCTGGTTCAGCTTTCTTTTCCTCAGGGTGTGTCAGCATTCAGGTTTAGAAGTTTCCCCTGTGTCTTGAAAGCAGCTCTGCTGTTTCTTCTGGCAGGGCTCAAGACAAGTGTCTCCAAGTTCAGCTCAGGTGTGAGCTAAGGAGTCTCACTTCCTGTCTCAAAAGACAGGCTTTTCTAAGCAATCTATACAGGCAGGTGGTGTTTGTTAATTGACTACCAGCAGTTAACCACCACACTGCTGGATTAGAGGCACATTACTTGAACAGGGATAACTCCCCTGTTACATACCTCCCCTGTTTGTGGGAAGCTCGGGCTTGCCACGGCCAAAGCCCATCCTTCCACTCTCATTCTAGATATCTCTATGACTTGAATGAGAGTGGATGGAGGAAGAGAACCCTCAGTCCTGCTGGGATTGGAGCCCTTTCTCCAGTTTATTCGTGTCTCCTCCTGAAGGTGCTTGAAATCAGCACTCCTCAGTCGCTCGAGGAGGACTTTTTCTAAGTATAGTCTTTTTGCTACGTGTGCGGTCATGAGATTTCCCTCGCGTCGGGTGCTTGTCTTATTGTAGGCATACTATATGGCAGCAGTTGCAGAGCATTTCAAAACAGCCCTTTGAGTTTTCCGCTCTTGAAGCTGTCTCTCTGCCCTTTTCCCACTCAATGGGGTTGCTAGTTCAGCCTCTTTGGGGTTAAGTTGCAATTCCACACCCACTTCCAGAGAATGTCCCATCTTTTCAGCTTCATCAGCTAAGGATTCTTCTGGTTTTGATTCAGCATGTGTACCTTCTTTTGTTGCCTGTTGGGTGGCTGAAGGTTTTGCTAGTGCTTGTTTAGGTGGTTCAAATTTTGCAACCTTGTCTTTCAGATGAGCGGTATTCCCAGCTCTCACTGTACCCTTGTCTTCATGGGTTTTTGAGGCTGGGGGATACTGACGCTTAGTCAGGGTCAATACTTGTCCTTGTAGGACTGTAATCTCATCCGCGAGAGGAATTTATCTGCACGCTTTGCTTTTTCTGAGCTTGCTTCCACATTTTTATTGCATTGTGAAGCACTATGAATTTCTTTGTTCGGGCCACAGTTACTTGTTTTAGTTTCTGGACCTTCTTGTGCTCCCTTTTGTGCCAGGTCACCTGGGTTCTAAGATTGGCCTCTAGCGATGCTTTGGTGATGCTCAGGGTAGACTTTAGTTTCTCATGCTGCTTTGCGGGGACATACTGGGTCATCAGACGTTCCTGCAGCACTTGAATTTCTTTAACAGCCTGCAGATTTTCTTCCTGCAGAGTTCGCTGCTTCTCCTCGGCCTTCTCGAGGTGCGTACGCAGACCTTGCAGTTGGTTCTGCAGTCGGTGCTCTGCTTCAAACTTCTCACCTTCCAAAAGTCTATTTGTTTCCTTAAGCTCGTGTAGCTTTTCATTCTTTTCCTTGACTTCGTCTGTCAACTGAAAATTTTCTTCTTTGAGTTTTAATTTTTTTCTTTGTAATCTTAAATTTTCTCCTTTTTCAGTCTCTGTACTATTCAGGGCCTCTTTGCAGTCCTCCTTCTATTTACGCACATCTGCTTTGAGAATGACAGTTTCCTGGCGTGAGACATCCTTCTCTAGGGTGAGGGTCTGAAGCTCCTTCTGGGAGACTTGGAGATCTGTTTTAAGATTGACAATCATTTCTTTAGAAATGTCCAGCTCCTCAGTGAGACTGTGTAGTTCCTTTCAGGAAACTTCCAGGTCTGTGCGGCAGCTGTTGGTCTCATGATGTGAGGCATCCAGTGCTCTGCGGAGTGTCTGAACCTCTTTCTGAGATACGTCCACCTCTATCCGGACACTGTTGACCTCCTGTTGTGAGGCATTCAGCTCTATGCGAAGTGTGTGAACCTCTTGCCGGAAGACTGTCATCTTCTTCAGTGCCTCCTCATACTTCCGCTTTAGCGTAGCCACCATTTTATCAGATTGGCTTTGCTTTTCATCCATGGTGGAAATAGTAGGATTTGCAGTATCTAGCTCAGTCTTGAGATCGTCCAATCCTGTCCTGGCTAAAGAGTAAATTGTGAGCACATCTTTTTGTAGCCTCACATTATTTTTCTGTAGCTCTGTGTAGCCATCTTCCTTTTGTTTCAATTGTTCACGCAGCATTTCACTGTCATGCCTGGCATTTTTCAGGGCATCTTCAGGGCTGGTCAAGTAATCGTAACTCACTGGTCCCGGCTCCACTTCCGTGGGATGGTTGGTTGAGGGTTCCTCAGTGTTGGCACTGGACAGACACTTCTTTGGGGTACACGACTTCTGCCTTGGGCCCTCTGGATATTCGGTTAACCGTGAGACGACTTCTCCATTTTCTTTAGGCTGCAGGGCAACTCGGTCCCCCTTTTCCTCCACAGGATCTGCGGACGTGTCTGTTCCTTCCACGGTAAGTGAAGAATCGCTTTTCTTTTTCTTTTTCCGCTTTTTTGTATTGGATGACTCCGTCCCATCTGGAATACTGGGGTCTCCTTCTTTATTTGATACTTTAGCAGCTTCATTATATACCCCAGGCTTTTCTTGCAGTTGCTTTAGCTGACAGAAATATTGGGTGATCTGCTGCTCCCGCTCTTTCTCTTGTCGACAATATTCGTCATCATAGAGGGCGGTCTTTTCTGTTTGTGCCGAGTTCAGGCACCCCCACCATTTTTGGGGTGTTTTGTGGATGTGACTCGGTTCGAGTTCCCCGTAAGAGATGTCTTCCTCTTTATTGGACTGGAAGGGCCACTCTTCCGTGAGGTCGGGTTCATTACAGGAACGCTGCATCTTGTCCTCTATTTTTAGGCTATCAGGTGTAATTTTCTTCCTGACCTCAGGAGGCGCTATTGCAGCTGTTGCCACTGTATTTGCTAGAACCCCCAATTGTGGTAGTCCTGCAGGTGGGCATATTTTGCTTGTAGAGGTCGTAGCTCTCACAGGCATCTCTGTAGAATTTTTCTTTCTTGGATAAGTTTTACAATATCAGCAGTACTGTGCATGCATTTTCTCTCATCAGGTATACAAGATGTGCAGTTGCTAGGTAAAAACATCTATTTGCTTTATACCATTTACTTGCTAGGTATAATCTCTCTGCTTCAACCAAATAATGTGGTTTTCTGCTTGAGTTCAGTCTTAACTTTGGGTATTATGACATTCACTCTTCACACTTTGGGATACTTTTTACACAGTTCAGCAATTCCTTTTTTATCTAGTAGGCAATTTTACCCTCAGCACTTGTTTACTGAAAATTCACCTGCTTCAGCACAGTCTTGCATCAATTTTCATATTTTTCTGCATATTCTCCATTCACAACTGGTAGTCCTATGCGGTGTGGCAGCCTGTACTTGCAGAATCAATACCACTCATGGGTCACCATTTGTATTCACTGCTTCAGCTAAACATTTGAAAATAACAAATGCCTATCCCTTTCAAGGGCTAACTCACTTCTTGAACCCTGACTATGGCTGGAAGGCAAACCCCTATTTCAATGACCATATTACACTTTATTGTGATAGGCAAATAAGGTTCACATGCTTCAGCAGTCTCTCTCTCTCTCCTCTTGGGATTGGGGAAAAGAGTCCATCTGTGGTTTTGTAAGTTTCAGTGCAGTGGTGTGTATCACTTTAACTCTGAACTCTGCTGCATGAGATTTTTTTTTTTTTTAAGTTGCTCAGACTGTTTGTAGGCAAAAAGCATAAAAAAAATTCACAGCCAAACTCCGGGTTCCTTAACTTCAAGAACCCCTCTCGTCCCACTTCGGACACCATATTTAGGCGGACGCTCACAGAGGTATGCAAGGAAGTCTGGTTATAGTGAAATTAAATAAGCCTTTTATTGCGCCTTTTCCTTAACATCAGGAAACCATCCAAACAAGGGGTAAACAAAGCTTCTATTCACTTGGGAGTATTTCTAGTGAAATACTATGCGGTTCACAACTAAGCATGTCTCCAAGCCCCAAACATATAGCATGAAATAAGCAGATATAGAAAGTCTCATAAATGAAAGTCTTATCTGTTCCTTGTGGTTTGGAGGGAAAATCTTCTCTGTACCTGGTTCAGCTCCCTTTTCCTCAGGTTTAGAAGTTTCCCCTGTGTCTTGAAAGTAGCTCTGCTGTTTCTTCTGGCAGGGCTCAAGACAAGTGTCTCCAAGTTCAGCTCAGGTAAGGAGTCTCACTTCCTGTCTCAAAAGACAGGCTTTTCTAAGCAATCTAATCAGGCAGGTGGTGTTTGTTAATTGGCTACCAGCAGTTAACCACCACACTGCTGGATTAGAGGCACATTACTTGAACAGAGATAACTCCCCTGTTACAGAGCCTCTAGCCAATTAAGCAAACTTTATGGTGGAAGCATTGGGTTCTCTGTTTGGATCCATATTAGAAGGGCTCTGAGCTATATACCCCTGGCTTAACCAGTGGCAATGTCCTCTGGTCTGACCATGTGATAAGCTGTCAGAGTCACCTAGACATCCTGCTCTGAGTCACAGTTCCCTTGTCTGTCCACTGGGTGTGCTACTGTTTTCTGTCTGCTCTGGGGTTCCTCTGTCTGTCTGTCTCCCCTTGTGCTCCTGTCCTCTGTCCTTATAGTTTCCTGTTTCTTGTGCATCCTTGTCTATGCTTTGTGTTCCCTGACTTATGCATAAGCTTGTTCCTTTATCTGTTCCGTAATAAAGGCCCTTACCTGCACTAGGTTTGTCCCCATTTGTTCTTGCCCTGTCCCTGCCTCTGTCACTGTGGATTTCCTGCTATCGACCCTTGCTTGTGACTCTGACCACAATTCTTGCCACCTGCCCTGGACCCCTGCTTGTGACCCCGACCATGATGATTGCCGCCTGCCCTGGACTCCTGCTTGTGACCCCGACCATGATGATTGCCGCCTTCCCTGGACCCCCGCTGATGAACCTGATGCTTCCTTGCTTGCCCTGCTGTTTCGGCCACTGAGGTCCTATCTGTTCCTGAGGTCTTGACATATGTCTCCACTTGGCGGTTCCTCAAACAACTTAAATACTGTGCCCCTGGAAAAACTGACCCAGGACTGGGCTGACCATGTTAAAGCTGTTAATTGTTTACATCTTATTCAATAAGTCCCTAAGTTCATCAAAGTTGGAGTCAGCTCTCAGTCTTTTCACATGTTGCCCATGTCAGAATCTTCAATTAAGCTGTGATTATAGTGCGCACGACAGCACGTGCAACGGCGTGCGAACAAAATACAGTTGCTCTATCGGGCCGGCCATAGTGTGCGCGACCGTGCGAGCGAGGAAGAGCGACCGTGCAGCAGAATTTTGAGCCGACAAATTATTTAGATTTTTCGCGTGACAGGCGCATCAACGCCGCGTCATGTGAGTGGTTCAGCCAATGAGTGCGAACCAGCCTCATGATGTCACAGCCACGCCTCCCCATCACAGTGCATGGATTGCTCTGGCGACAGCCGTGCACTATAAACAATGCCTTAGAAGCCTGGGGATCCTGCGAACATCTCTGACCACCAGCACCTTAAGGCTTCATATATTTTAGCAAGTTCTATGAAATTAAGAATGTATCTGTCTCATTTATAATTATTTAAATACATAACATATAGGTGTACAACACATTATCAAATGTACAGTGTGTAGGTTCTCCCTTACACGGTTCCAAAAATCTATTCAAAATTCACCAGCTAACAAGCAGACCTTTTTCACCATAATTCCCAAGGAGAAGCAGGAGAAAAATGTAGCACTACTTGGCATTTTAAACTATTTATTTACAACTTCTCGCAACTTTACACATCTCTCTTCTCTCCTCTCTCCTCTCTCCTCTCTCCTCTCTCCTCTCTCCTCTCACTAGACCTAGTGTGTCATAGTTTCAGATTTCAGAGTTTTGGAGGAGGGATTACGGAATTTAGCAGCAGGGAGGACATTTAGGAGGAGAAAGGAGAGAGTTTAGTAGAACGGAGGACAGTGTTTTGGAAGAAGGAGGATGATGTATAATACACCAGGATGCCCTAAAATGGACATCATACAAATGATTCAACTCTTCACACCAGCTGTAAATATAGAAAACTAAATACAGAATAGCAAGCTTTGTTTTAACTACTAATAATGCATTATAGTGCAGAAAATCACAGAGTTTCCATAGGATTAATTGTCAGAGATAACAAAGAATTTCACAGAATATCTCACCATAATGCATCTGTGGGAGCAATACCAAAGCTACATTTGTAAATAGGAAATGCAAATAAACAAAAAGCCTGTACATGTACTAAAGGAATGCAATAAGGGTGGATAACTTCATGTATCTCACTCCACATATGATTGCATCTAAAGAAAAAATATGAAATAAATATATCATAACACAAGATGACAATAAATATCAAAAGATAAAAAGAACAAAATAAAAAATAAAAATATATATCTTAAAGATAAAGTTGCTCACAACAATATCATTAATGTAGTGTGTTCTATCGTCTAGAAGAGTAACAAATATAGCTGATATAACCTGTTATTTTGATTATAATGTCAACTTTGTCTTCAGTGTTCTTCCTGTAGTTGTAAAACATATATTTAAACATGTTAGGTGCCCATATGCATGAAGTCAAACTTCATTTTAACAACCTCTTTGGATGCTGGAAGTGTCAGCATGATGTTACTAATCTAAACCATACGATTGTGTCTTATGTAATGCAGAATAAAGAGCTTAGAATATATTTACGGGGGAAAACATCTCTTTTACTTATATATTTTTGGGAGACGGTGGTTTATTTTATCCTTCTCAACTTACATATGCACATTTATTGATGCTCATAAAGGGAGCTACTGTGTATGCAACTTGTATTTGTCAGATGTATCTTATTTTTATGTAATACAATCTGTCCTTGATATCCAGCAAATAAAACTATCGCTTCTGAGCACATTGACATAGCTCAGACAAGTCTGCAACTCTGCTTTTCATCATTATCTTCTCACATACAGTGCTTCCACTGCAGCAAGCGATTCTGGGACATGTCATGCAAATGAGCACACTGTGTCTCCTTTTGCTTCATATCCATTTTAACATGCACCCCTATAAGCATATGCATGTCTTATAACACAGCTTTTCAGCACAGACTGCAATAAAGAAGAACGACACATGATATAAGGTACAGGTATAGTCTGTTTGTATCCGGGGTTTTCCTGACCTGAGCCTGTTCCTTACGTGAAATTTTCCAAGAAATTTACACGAGCTATCCACGGTTTTAACCTGGGTGAAGTAAGACCTGAAGGCGGCAGAAATTCAATATGTGGCATTATATGCAATACCAGCCAGAAAATCAAGTCGGTGATCGCGAGTTATTGTGTCCCCTCCCCTCTAGCTGTAGGAAAAACTGTACTGCATGTTACATGATGACACGGGCTAGACTGAATATATACTGCATGTTACATGATGACACGGGCTAGACTGAATGTGTACTGCATGTTACATGATGACACGGGCTAGACTGAATGTGCACTGCATGTTACATGATGACAAAGGCTAGGTTGAGTGACACTCACTGTACTGCATGTTGTATTGTATGTCTTTATTTATATAGCGCCATAAATATACATAGCGCTTCACAGTAGTAATACATGTTGTAATCATATAAATAACAATATAAATAACAGGTCATGGGAATAAGTGCTTCAGACATAAGAGTAACATTAAGGAAGAGGTCCCTACTCCGAGGAGCTTACAATCTAATGTTACATGATGACAAGGGCTAAGCTGAATGTGTACAGCATGTTACACGATGACAAGGGCTAGGCTGAACATGTACTGCAGTTACATGTGACAAGGGCTAGGTTAAGTGACACTCACTGTACTGCATGTGTACTGTATGTTACATGAAAACCTTAGTACTTTATGTACGGTACTACTGTAAGTGTATTACATTTACTGCTAAAGAATAAAAACGTCTTAAAGCAATGAAACCAGTGAACACTTTATAAAACAAAACTTATTTTTTATTAGATGAAAAACATTCCCAGGAAATGTTTCGTTTATTATTTTGAAATGAATTAAATAAGTGTTCGTCCCCATAGCCGTGGGTGTTCCAGGGAAGATGAAATTGTATGCCTTAAAAAGGCATTTATATTGTCTTTCACAGCTCGGAAAAGAACCGGGGTCATAATGAAACAACGTTTTATTTCATCCATAATATTTCTGTGCAAATTCGAAGGCAGCGCTATCTTGCCCCTATTGCCACCATAATGAACCACCTTAATCCACTGAAGATACAGCTTATAACTGACATGGTGGGAGAGAGTTCTGGCACCACAGCCCGTGACAAACTTCAAGGCACTTCCGGGTTAGTAGAAAAAACTTTATTGGCGCCTCACAGACACACGGCTACACCACG
Organism: Ascaphus truei; assembly: GCF_040206685.1. Taxonomy (NCBI): domain Eukaryota; kingdom Metazoa; phylum Chordata; class Amphibia; order Anura; family Ascaphidae; genus Ascaphus; species Ascaphus truei. The sequence continues at coordinate 49,707,696 of NC_134486.1, read as the reverse complement.
ATCTCCCCCTCAACGCGTTTCATGCTGGGAACAGCGTTTCGTCTTGGAGTGGGGAGACGTGGTCTAAGCCTGCACATTTAAAATGAAAAAGCCCACGAAAACATACTGTCCTATTAACCCCTCATATACATAACTAATTCAATATATACAGCTAACATCAAATCTTGATTAAAGACTCAATATATCTTTGAACATAAGTTCACACATGATAGTATTACTAAACATGCTAGATATGTTGTATTGTAGTAAAATATATCAGGGATCATATGCATGTATTACTGGTAATCCAGAATATGAAAAAAAATTAAAAAATAAGTATATTGGTCAAGCCAAACCAGCCCTAAAAAATTATAAGCATATATATGTATGTATCTTCTTCTATAAGAAAACTTTTTAGATGGCACTGTTATGGGCACTTATTTCGCACCTTCATATGCTAATTTATTTATGGGGTTGAGGTGTCTATTTTTATTTTCAGGGATCACAATCCTTTCAGACATCACATCAAATTCTACAGACGTTATATTGACGATCTCCTTTTCATTTGGGACGATGATTTCTCTACTTTTTAAACTTTCTTTAATACTTTAAATATCAATCAATATAATCTCACATTTACTTATGTTTTAGATTTTCACCATATCTATTATCTGGACATCATGTTGTACATAGATCTTTGTAGATCAATTCAAACTGACATATATAGGAAGCCAAATTCTCGTAATGCCTTCTTGAGGGCTGATAGTAATCATTCCAGACCCCTCAAGAAAGGTATCCTCAAAGGCCAATTCATGCGATTGAGGAGATTATGCTCCACAGATGAGGCATTTCTTACTCAGTCCATGGATCTTGTCCATAGATTTTTAACACAGGGATACAATCGAACCCATGTCATGGAGGCCCTCAATACATTCAAATCATTAGAACGTTCTGATTTATTTGATAGTCAAGGCAAAACCCACAGATTTAGGGATCCCTCTAAACAGGTTTCCCAAAATATTGTTCCATTTTTCATCACCCAACAAAGTAGACAAGCTGATTCTATAAGTTAAATTGTCCAAAAACATTGGGACACTTTAAAACTAGATGTACAGTAGATTTAAATCCTTTCATCAATGATGGACCGACATTTGTTTTTCGCAAAGCCAAATCTTTGGCTGGCTTTCTTTCGCCCAGTCTGTTCTCGTCTCGTACCCTGTCACACATCACCACTGTTCCTAAAGGGTTCTATAAGTGCAGTCACTGTGCTGTCTGCCAATATGCCATTCCCATTAAGAGTATTAAATATTTAAAACCTAAGGGGAATATAAAGATCTCTACATTTATTAATTGCAATTCCACTTACACAGTTTATATTCTGAACTGTGGCTGTGGCAGACACTACATAGGTCACAAAATTAGATGCCTGAAATTAAGGATTATGGAACATGTAAGAGCTATTAAAAAGCATGATCTTACACATCCAGTGTCAAGACATTTTTCTAACTGCCCACAGGGAGCCATTCAGACCTTCTCTTTCTCGGCTGTTGAGCATGTCCCTGGACCCCCCTGGAGGGTGACAGATTGGGCATGCTCAACAGGTGAGAAATGTTCTGGATTTTCAGCATGAACCCTTTACAGCCGACCGGCATAAATCAGGATTGGGAATTTATTCACTTTTTGAGATGAATTTTACATTGTCATGTACATTGATATGATTTTTGATGTAAACAGTTATTCAGAGAGATTATCCAAATTTAATATCAGGTTTATTTATGCCATATATTTATATGGTCTTCTTTATCACAATTAATTTATATTAATTTCTTTACATTATATATATATTTTTATGTTGGAGTATATATATATTTTTTTATTAATTATATATTCTGCATAACCTAGATATTTGAGGTACACAATGTTTGGTATTTATGTATATTTGCTTTTTGCAATATTTATGATGCACTATTTTATTCACTTTAGTTATATTTCTTAGTTATATTATATTTATTTTTGATATTTCATTAGATATTCACACATTATTTTAGGTATCATTATATACATTGTCTGATACACATGCTCTTTTTTTCATTTTCAGTATTTATTAATAATATATATATTTCTTGAATAAATCTTTTTCTTATTATTTATTCACTTTTAAGATTCTATGATGTAATAATATGTTCACCTGTGGGTTTTCAATATATTTTTCTATTTATATTCTTTTAGATTTTTTCATTATATCATTTTCATGTTCTTTTTTATTTATTTTTCTCTTTTTCGTTGTCCTATATTAACACTTTGTTACTTTTAACCATTTTGTGATACTCTGACTGTTTCCTTGGTCGGGTTATTTGTCCCATTCAGGCTCATGTAGCCTTCTCGTTCCATCTTGCACACCTGATTTTCAGGTGATTTTGGCGCGAATACACAGATTTCAAGGATTAGTCAGGGTATTTAACGATGTTACTCACATTTGGTCACTCTTTGATAAAGCACCTCTTCGGTGTGAAACGCGTCAGAGGACTTTTTACTGTTGCTGTTATGCGCAATTAATAAATTACTTTTTGTTTTGGATTCAAGCCTCCAGCCCTATTTTTGTTTTGCTGTGATCAGTCTCCGTTTTACCCTTTCTCTTATCTACTCCCGTAATGAAGCACGCCACGCCAAGACTCCAGACAATGCCATTATCGTGTGTTTATTGCTTATTCGAACTCACTTGACAACGTGTGCATCACTGCATTGCTCCAGCCTCCCATACCCATGGGTTGACGTCTGTGTACTAACGGGGTGAGTGTGGTTTCTATCATTGCTAACCCCCACCTGCACAGTTCAGATTCCCTATGTCGGGTTATTATGGGGCTACATGGTGAGCAGGACATCATGTTACTATATACATATATTGTGCACTGCTGATTATTGTGTTTATGGCATACATTGTCTCGGAACAGCTATTGACATTGTGACTCCGTGTTATTACACCTGCAGCACCAGTTAGGTGAAGTTTCTTACTTCTCCTAGTCCTACTATAACTATAATATTGAATGAGAATATTATTGATTCTGTTACCTTCTACCTCCATTATCCCATCTACCTGCTTTCTCCCTCATCCCCTCTCCCTCCCTTCTCCCTCATCCCCTCTTCCTCCTCACCCCCTCCCTCTTCCCCTTCTCCCTCGTTTCTTGTACTGATTTTTGTGACATGCAATGCAAATGATGAACGTTGTGCTGCCACAGTTAAAGAAGTTCTGCAGCAGGATCATAACCTGACAATGTCCATGTACAGCATCAGGAGAATGAGACGTGAATTGGGCTGGAAGTACAGATGTGTCAAGTAAAGTGTTTTACTGCAATATTGTATAATGCAATAGTGTTGTTGTTCAGTATGCACATGTGCGATTTAACAGTACATGTACAATTCTATCTTGTCATTACAGTGTATCCAATGATAATGGAGCTGTAAAAGATGTGTGCAGAGTTATGCAAAATGGAGACCGTTTTTAGGGTGAAATTAATGCAAGGCATTCTTGCCTGTTCCTTTAATTAACACAGCAAACAAAAATATACATAAAACAACAAAAACCTATCCCTGTGTAAGGGCTAACTCACTCCTCAGTCCTTATCTGTAAGACTGGGGGGATAAGCTCCTTACCAGTATATCACCCCCAAAGTCTCAGTGGTACCTTAAAGCAGGTGGTTCCTCAGGTCAGTGGTGTCCAGGTGTCTTGGTGTGTCGGAGGGTCCAGCCTCTGGCAGGTTCCTTGATCCTGTGTCTAGGAAAAGAGGTCTGGTCCCCTTCTGTATTGTTTTCAATGCCCAGTCCTTCAGTGCACTCAAGGCCACTTTCCTCTTGTCAGTACCCTTATGTAGTAAGGGAAATATCTTTCCTGTATCTCACATGACACTATTTACAGAGCTCTCATTAGTCCAGGTGGAGACTAGTTAATTGAGTGGCTGCAATTAACTATATCTCTGCTGGATTCTCAGAGCTCTTTGTCTGTTTTATTTAAACAGGGATAAGTCCCTGTTACATAGTTCCTCTGTTTGTGGGAAGCTTGGGCTTAACACCCACTCCGTCGGCAGCGGCCCTGCATGGGGGTTAGGTAGAGGAGATAGCTGGTTTAGGTCACTATCCAGCGAAACTGGGACAAACTAGATGCACTTTTTTTTTAAATGCTATGAAACACACAATTACACACACTTTCCCTACCTGTTGATTGTGTGCAGCCGTGAGCAAGGACCAGCACTTCAACCATGGAGGTTGGGTTTGTTCCAAGCCTCTCTCTCAGTCGGCACTCTGAAAGGCTCAGGGTATGCTGGGATTTGTAGTCCTTCTGCCTTTTTGCACAGATTTAGAAACAAACATTTACAGCCCCAGCCGTCTAATAAATATTCTCCACTTCTCTCCTAGCTCCCTACTCTCGCTCTCTGGAAGCTGATGAAGCAGGGAGAGGAGAATGCTGCAGATGCTGGGTAAGTCCTCGCAGAACCCCTGATTGTGGCGGCCATTTTTTTCCCTTCTTTCGCGATCCCAGTTATAATGCATTCTCATTATGTGGCCCCGTGCACGTGTTATAATGGGGTTTAGCTGTATTTTGTTATTAATATGGTTAATTATTATTTTGAATATTAATAATTATTAATAATATTATTTTTGTATTGTATTATTGTGGTTAAAATTTGTTGGTTATATTGTTCCTATACCAACCTTTTACCATTTAATTTTATGAAGACTTTGATATATTGTCATATATTATTTGTTATGAATGGACAAATCAGAGTCCTTAAAAATTGCTAAACTAAAGTCTGAAAATTATTAAGACTACTACCACTAATGTCTCTTGCCTCCCCCCCACTTTGTCCCCCATATATTCTCTATTACTATTACTGTTACTAAATATTATTTATATTATTATTGTTATTATTATTATTATTATTATTATTATTATTATTATTATTAGTATTATTATTATTATTATTATTATTATTATTATTTCTGTAATGCATTATCAATTTAATTATGTTGGATGTTTTTTTGTTCCCAACCCACCCCTTCTTCTTTGTTCTGTTGCCACCCCCTACCCTGAGTATAACTGAAAAACAAATAAAAAACTGTTTGAAATAAAACAAACAAACAAACAAAAAAATAAGTTTAACAGCAAAGTCAATGATTAGAATAAATCTAAAAATAGCACATTAATTGCAACAGTAATTAAAAAGCAACCAATTGCACATTTTTCTTGGAAGAAAATGCTGCCACTATCAGCATCTGGTTCTATTCTCCTGCAATAAATACATTACACATTTGTACATCACTTAGGGATCAATTAGTATGAGTTTTATAACTTCCTTATCTGTTAGAAAAGCCAGATCATAAACTTTGTTTGGGTTAGAGAGCATAGCTATGACTTGTGCAGCACAACATTACAGATTTGATTTAAGTTATAAAATATGTAATTCCAATTAAATTGTGCAAACACATGTGCAAAACAACTGCACAAGATGTATAAAATAAATCCTTTACCTTTAACAAAATGACTCTTGTTAAATCTAGTACTGTTTTCTTCACTACTGTTGTACCATTTTTTTTTACAGTAAAGACCCTGGAGGCTTTAATAAACAGTCTCCAAATACCTCCAGGGGGAAGAATGTGATGACACAATTTACTACATTCTCAATACAGGCATAACATATTTTCAGTGTTTAGTCTCTACACTATATATGTACGCTGACAGAGAATGGCAAACATTAAAGCAGCAGTTCCACCTGTCCGATTGATTCTTTTATATATTTTTTTACAGCATGGGAACAAAGGGGTCATCCAGAGCTGAACCATGTTATTTTTTGCTCACATGGTCGTCTGGTTCCCAAGAAACCTAGCAGTGTTTGTGCTACACCTAGCAAAATCAAGATGGCTGCCAAATCTCATCAGCCAATAGAAAGCCGCAACATCCTCGGTTGCTGCTTCTATTGGATGGATATTTAATCACTTTAAATAACCAGGAAGTAACACCGCTAACTTCACTGAGTTATCTTGGGAACTGGGGTGTCAAAGGAGCTAACAATAGCTTGGTTAAGTTCTGGAGAACTCCCCCCCCCCCTTGGTTTCCATACTATAAAAAGGGGGGGTGAGGTGGGTTAGTTGGGCCACAGCACTTCAAAGTGACAACGTGATCACGGCATCCTGTAACCCAGAAATGGAAGAGGAGTGCAGGACATAATCTCGACTAGAAAAAGAGCTGTCTAAGGCAGGGTGCACAAACTGGGGGGCGGGAGATTTTTCTGGGGGGACACGGCAGTTGCACAGGCCCCGCGCTCTTCCCCAAGGCATTTAAATTAAATGTCGGGGGATCGCGTAAGGCCTCTACAACTCAACTTACTTTGATTCTGATGGCTTCAGGACTCGTCTCCATGACAACGCAGAGTCAAATTACGCCACGGGGTCATGTAACGCGATGTTGCACACGTAAAATGACTCCACGGGTCATGTAACATGACGACCCATGCGGCATCATTTGACGCTACACCAAGTTAAAGGGGGCGCGAGCACCGGGGGAGGCAAGGCAGGGGGGCGCAGCAACAAAAGTTTGCACTCCTCTATGTAGAGAATTGCACCGTTGGAATGCAGCAGGGAAAAGTCGGAGGAGGGAGTGAGAGAAAGTAGTAAGGGTAGGGGGAGAGACATAGATCAAGAGCACAGCATATACTGCATACTTGGTGAGTACTTGGAAATTAGTTAAGAGATGTACAGAAGAGTCATGTTATCCATAGCTTTATAGGTGAGCACAAGTATCTTGAATTTTGCGCTGTAGCACAGTGTTTTTCATCTTTTTTTTGGTTAAGGAACCCTAAAATTATATTGTGACATTCTGAGGAACCCCAACCCTCTCCAATACCGTGTCTGAGATCAGATGCACTGTAAGGAACCACAACCCTCTCTAATAGTGGCTGAGATCAGATGCATTATAAGGCTGCGCTTATAGGCTGCCTACGGCGATTGCGATGTTGCGCAGTGCCATAGCAAGTACATGCAGTCCGTATTGGGTGCCCATAGTGGGCGCGATGGCACTGCAGAGAGACGTGCGGTCGCGATAGCCGGTAGTCAAAGGATTTTGACTTTTTGGGCGATCACCGAGTGATGTTAGCAGCACATGAGTGGTTCAGCCAAGGAGGGCTACCGATCACGGCCATGCCTCCGCCACGCCCTCGGTCACCCTCTTGTCTCCTGCACCATAGTGTAGGAGTCACTATTACAATGACGACGGCTGACATCACGTGGTCACCTCGCCGTAGCCTGCACTATAAGCATAGCCTAAGGAACTCCAACCCTCTCTAATAGCGTGTCTGCAACCAGATGCATTGTAAGGAATCAGCATTTAGAATGGATTGGAGAGAAGACAGATGGCAGAGTTAGGAGATCAGCTAGAAGCAGGTTTCAGTACAATAATCCAGTAGGGATATAATGAGTGCATAAGAATTTTGGTGATTCTTTCTGCGAAGAAGGGATGTATTTTAGCAATATTGTAGAGATGGAAACAGCATTATTTGGAGACATACTGAATGTGCAGAATTAATGACAGGGAGGAGTCAAGAATTACACCTAGTCATCTATCTTGGATTATCAGGGTTTATGCAAGTGAGAAATCCAGAGAAAATTATAAATTCAGTTTTTGACATGTAATGTTTAAGATAGTAATTGGATAGCTATGAGGAGATAGCAGAAAGACAGTTAGTGATACTGGATTGGAGAGAAGGGAAGAGGTCAAGAGAGGAGAGGTATATTTGGGTATCATCAGCATAGAGGTGATAGGGAAATCAAAATGACTGTGTATTATTTTACCAAGGAAAGAGGTGTAAATGGGACGAGTAGAGGTCCTATAATAGAGGCCTCACCAACTGTGAGCCGTAGTGAAGAGGATGATGTGCCAGCAATGGAAGTCCGTTACATAAAATGCAGTATCATGGAGCCCAATAGAATGGAGGGTGTACAGAAGGAGGGGAGATAAACAGTATCAAAAGCATCAGAAAGGTCCAAAAGAATAAGTAGGGAGAACTACCCTTGAGACGTGAAATTAGGTTAGTGATTAGGGTCTTTTCTGAAGGCAGTTTCAGTGGACTGGTTAGGAAGGTGTAAGACCTGTGCAGCAGTGTTTAGCTAGTATTTGCAGTTTCAGAAGACCTGCCCTCATGAAGTTTCTTCTGGCTGCAGTCCTGCGAATGTACAACACGCTGGAGACGTTAAAGACTAAAACTCTCAGATTTATTGCAGCCTAGAACTCGCCCTGTTCCTCCTCTGACCCTTATTTAATGTCCAGGAAGTTGCTCCTTCCTAGCATTTCAACTTTGTTTTCTGACCAGTCCCCATCCCTGTTACCTGCCCATGCCCATGTCCCAGTCCTGCCCATCCCTGTTTCCATGTCCCTATTTCTATTTGCCAGTTCCTGTCCCTGTTTCCCAATCCTGTTAATGACAGCTTGCCTGCTATCCTGTTTACCCAGGATTGCTTGTCTCTGCCCTAATTAAATCCGGTTTTCTATAATTGTCCTTCCTGAGTTCTGTCACCCTCAGTGTTCTCAGAGAGGGAAGCTCCTTGAACGAAACGCGTTGAAGGTTTGCTGTTGTCCCACACCATGAATTAAATAAAGGACTATTTTTTCTGCAAGACCTGCTCCTCCTTATTGCTGTGCGCTGCACACCCTGGCTTTGGATCTACACCCTAATACAGCTGCACGCTCTGGAGGGGAGACTGGAGAAGAAAGAAGACTCAGTGAGTACTAAACCTGGGGCTACCTAAGGAGGAAAGAGAGGGCTGTCTTTGGCAACCCACTCCTACCTTCAGGGTACCTTATGCCCATTTAAAGGGACAGTGCCATTGTAAAATATAATTATCACCCAGTTTACTCCCCTCCTTTCACATAGTCCCAGCACTGTTGAGCACCATCACAAATACGCTATTACATTTTCTCAGAGAGGGAATCCAGACTGGCATATATCAAGGAGAGACTTAGAAGATAGAAAGTCCAGCACGCGGTTATGAAGGAGTCGTTACAGAAGTTTGGATGCAAATGGTAAAAGGGAGATAGGACGGTAGCTGGCAGGTGAGGCAGGACAGAGAGAAGGTCTCTTCGGGATGGGTGTGACAGAAGCATGCTTTAGGAGATGAAGGAAATGAGCCTATGTTCAGAGAGAGGTTGAAGTAATGAGTTAGTGTAGGAATAATTGTGATGGAGAGAGTGAGCGGAGGAGATGTGGGGATAGGAGTGCAGGCTGTAGAGCATTGTTCTATTATTTTTATTGTTTTATATTAGTGACATACTGTATTGTTTTATATAATATTGTTATATTATTTTCCATTGTTTTAGATTACCATATTATACTATGTTCTATTGCTTTATAAGATTATCTTGCCAAATGTTCCCTAAATTATATTTTCTAGCTCACGGATGTAATTTTGAAACGAGTGACAAAAAAGATAAAGCACATTTTTCAAAGGGAATATGTGACTATTATAAAAAAATACTTTGAAGTTAGAAAGCCAGGGAAACCAGGAGAGGAGCTGCCTTACAGCTAAATCTCCTAATTTCCTTATCTGGAAAAATATGCGCATTTTAAACTTGACGTCTCAGCAGACAACAGTAAAAATAGGGCACATTGAACTCATCATGATGATAATAAAACTGAACATGTTCTATGTAAATTTATTATCACTTTAAAGAGGGTTATTTTTATCATGTTAAAAGAAAAAACCCTCATCTCTGTCATCTGAATTGAAGCATTTATACTAATATTTATTTGTTTTAATGGCTTAATGTTTACTATATAAACAATAGACAAAACAAAAATAACAGTTCACCTCTAATTTTGAGGACCGCCAAACAGGCAAATCACCAAAATATATTCAATAAAGATTGTACAACAAAACAAAATAAAATTCAAGGCTTTTGTTCACCATGGGAATGTTAAACATTTAAAAACGCTTTAAAATATATATTACATATTGAACACACCACTATTCATTTTTATCTTTGGAGGGATGATATTCTTTGAACTCACTTGTTGGTATTCTTTGTTTTACCTTGTTTCATGTTATTATGTTAAAGATGCAGTTCCGTCAATATCCTGCATGTGTGTTTTTTTAATAAATCAGTTCTGTAGTAAGAAAAAATACTTTTAGCATTTTCTGTTTTTAAAAAAACAAACTCTGAAAGACCAATTTTCTTGTATTCTATTTTAACAACCATTTACTAAGGCACTGCCCCTTCATTTCCTGTCACAAGCCCTGGCACACCCCTTTGTCAGCCCTGCCCTACCTCTAGCACATGTCAGTGCAGGAGTGCTCATGAATATTCATGAGCTTCCACTGAGTGACAGAAGCAGAGGAAAAACATATCCCATATCTAAAGATTTCGCCAATCAATACATGGAGAACGAATTGACTGGCAGCTATACAGTTCTTTAGGTAATTAGAGATTGCCCACACGAAACTATTGAATTAAAAAAATAAATTTAAAAAAAAAGTCTGAACTGCAGCTTTAATAGGCTAAACACATATTTAAGGAAATTCAGTGTATAATTTTTTTTAAAGATGCTTACTCGCCCTGGTGCTGTGGTTTTACCTCTAAAATGTTTTCTTGTCTTGGCGTTGTCTTTGGTTTTGCCTAAAGTGGGTTTGATGTTTTGGATTTCGTTTGAGAAAAAAAAGAGCAAATGTCAATTTGATTTACAATTTTTTCTTTTTCTTTTAAAGTATTTATGTCATTTCCAATCCAACAAAAATAATGTTGTTCAATAAGACTAAACCCTAGATGTAATAAGCTCTGCTACGACATTTAACATGACGTGAACCTCAGGCAATGTCCCATTAATGGTAACACTGGATCCACCAAAGTCATTAATGTAACGTTAAATTAGGTTAATGTTATGGTAAAAGCATTAATGTTATTGGTCATTAGTGAAAATTATTTGCAATGAGTTCATGAGCCGTTATAATGAGCATACCTTATCCAATTAACCGTGTTAATATTAAGGCATCTGAATAACATTACATTAAATAAGATTTATGTGTAATACTGTACAAAGATATATGATGGAACATGTTAATGGCAGAAAACTTCAACAGATGCATCTGATATTATGGGGTTTAATGATTAAAGGGAATGTAGGATACTGTATGTTTGTGTGGCCTAATCTAATATTGAGTGTATTAATTATGGGTGTACAATAATGTGTCTACATATAAGACCAAGAATTTTCAAGAGAGAGAAGTTGGCAAAATCAGTTTTATCCATGCACAGTTGATTCACTTTGTGTGAAAGGAAAACCTTTTTTAACAATATATGCAAAATAAACACAATAAAGAAAAAAATCAAAAGAGTTCAGCGCCTCCTCTTGACAGGCGCGCTGCCAAGCTCACTCTGCTCCTCGGTGAGAGGTCTGCCATGCCTCAATGTACGCACATGCGATGTCAATGGAGTGGGCAACTCAGAGGATGTGTAGATGAAGTTGCCACCAATAATGTCACCCCTGATGTGGGCAGGGACTCGCTGGAGGCACCGGGTGTTGTGAGCATGGAGGTTGCTTGGATGCTCTACAGGCCTGCTGTATAACCAAGGTGAGGTCATTGATAGAAAAAGCCCATTCCATTGACCATAGTGCTGAGGCAGTGGTGGCAGTAGGAGCTCTCCTCAATCCGTCATGCCATGACCTCAATGAGGTATCTAAAGCCACATTGCTGCATTTCCAGAAGCTCTTGCTGATGGGCCATACGGGAACCCACAGACAGTGGTGCTGTAGTGTGGCGGCTGGGTGCTGCAGGAGTGGGCTCATGGATATCTGCTGGTGCCGCAGCAGGTGCAGCTTGAGGTGCAGTGGTGTATACAGCTAAAGCAGCAGCAGTGCAGCAGCAAGAGAAGAATCATGTAACTCCTCCTTGAAGAGGGTGAGGTCACCATCTGCTCCTCAGTCCACTCTTCCTCATCTTCCTCCATGGGCTCTGCAGCCACGAGTAAGGCCAGTCTGCTTTATGGTCCTTAAAAAATTACATATTATAGTCAAATACAGTCATACAGAACGTAGGTACATATATGCACATTTTGATAGATATGGTTTAGCTGAAACAGCCATTTTTGAATATTTCTTTATTTAAAGAACATTTTAGCAGAACAAAAAACAGAGGCCCTGATCCACAAACTGTTGCTAAAGATTAAAAGGCATTTACTCCGATTCACATGAATGAGATAAAATACGTTATAGTTCAGGGATGTGCTAAATTTTTCGGCTGTGCCACCCTGTCTGCTTTCCACCTCTGCTCGCGCCCTGCCCCCTTACCTTTGCTCCAGCGTTTCTGACGTCACAACGCAACATCATTGTACCCTGCAAAGTCATTTGACGTTGCTTTGCCATGGGGATGCATTGCCAGTAGCCTTGCGCGCTCCCCCAGCATTTAATTTAAATGCTTTGGGGACGAGTGCAGGGCCAGTGTAAGTGCCGCAAAGAAGGAAAATAATTTACTTATGTACAGTATACGCTCTTATGTGCGTACATTGGTGTGCTAGGTATGGGTTCGCTGATTGTCTAGGAATATACTTTATCTAATATCTGTGAAATTGTATGCATGTGTGATATTATTATTAATGCATCAATATGAGTCCTAGATGCTTCTGCTACACAACTAACCCAATACTCTGGTTTAAGTGAAAATGTAGTACCAATTAAAACATAAATTAAGTAGAAAGAAAGTGCAATATAAACCATGTGTCACTCTTGATGCAGACATGCAGCAAACACAAATACAGGGTACTAGTAACACCTTTATATGTTGATACTAATGTGTCCACACAAAGCCAGTGTTATAAAAAAGGGGATACAATGTATATCTAAACAGTATCCTCTTGAGTGATTCTTGGGTTTTAACCCAATGCTGCCCCAGATGTCAGGATACCAATCCTCTTCAATGCAGAACCTCAAAAAATAAAAAAATGAGGGGCGCAAACAATGCATAAATTATTTTATATGAACGTATTGAATCAAAAATATATATAAAACTGTGGACTCACACATAAAAAGTTAAAAAGGTATATTCGCTTGATTCATTAATCGTCAGTCTCCTTCCTCCAGTATGGGTGGTCAGCTACTGTTCCATGCGATCTAATGTTTGTGACAAGGACCCGCTGGACCCCTTCTTGGTCTCTGTAGTGGGGAAAGGTGATCACTTGCAGGTTGTAGACCCCTGTTGAGTGGCAGAGGTCTCAGCTCTGCTCCGCAATATCCTCCCCTTGCTCGACTGGCATCCTCGTTGCGGTACAATTCCGGATCTGACGTCACCGTCCCGGAAGTGGTGATTCCTTGAGTGCGCTCCACGAAGGCTGTGCTGATAGTGCCGGCGACATACTGTGCTAAATGTATGCACACACAGCTGTCTCTTACACATACAAATACTCTATGTATCCTCATCCCTATATACCAATAGGGACCACATAGTATCTACACACACTTTTAGTAATGCAACACCCTCTCACATTTCACCATTGATATACATTCCCATTCCACACACACCTTTTGTAAAGCGCTGTATACACTGTTGGCTCTTTATTTTTTTATATTTACATACTTACACACACACACACACTCTCTCTTACATCTCTCACATTAAGGGACTATTTAACAACTCAAGTCATAAATTGCACACTACACAGGTGGGAGGGATGAGCTCTAGTCACATTCCAAGATGCACTGTTTTTGAGTAAACCCCTTGCCTGCTTTATTCAATGTAACATCACAGGAAGAAGAGATCAGTGTATCTCGAAAGCTCACACAAATAAAAGCATTTCGTTAGCCACAGAACTGTATTGTCTATTCGTTTTTTATTATTAAAGTTCGGCTAACACTGTACTAAAACCTCTACAAATATATACATATATATATATATCTATAGAGAAAAAATGCATCATCATATTAAAAACACACACAATATCAAAAAAAACATTGTGGAAGTCAACAAAAAACATATATAGAAACATATCTATTAACAGCAATCAGAAAAAAATAAAAAATATATATTAATATAATTAATTGGTATGTATTGGTAACTATAAGATATTTTAGATATTATATTTTAAAAATGAGCAATTTCTAGTTTGTCACGAGTCTTAATCCATATTTAGTTTTAAGAGTATAAATCCCAAACTGATCTCTTTTAGTTAGATAGTGCCTCGCTTAATTACTGTGGATATGATATGCTACTGACCCGTATCCTCATTATTTGCGATCATTAGCCACCTCATATCCCTGCATTACTACAGCACTCCCTGACACTGTGTAGGAGGCATTTGAGACACTCTGTCATTTATTATAGACTTGACTATTAAGTATACTATATCCATATAGGCTCTCATCAACATATTCTCTCAAGTATTGAGAATACCCCTAGCTACTCATTTTAGTTTATTGTGATATATGTTTTCATTAGGTTTCAATTAAAATTGACATTTTATTAATTGTGGTGTGCATTCAAGTGTTTTCTTTTGGAAGACTTATCTGTAGCTCTTTGTTTTCTTTTCACTTAACGCTATCTAATGTTGAGATAATTGCACCCACACAGAAATCACACACATATTTATTTTTGTACATTTGTTTATCATACCTCCACGAATTTATAGAGTTACCTAGTTGATCAACTTCAATATGTGTTTTTTTTTTACTAAACATTTCATATGCACCGACCTTGACCCCTTGCAGATGCACTTACCAGAACAACTCTCTACTGTCTCTAAATCAGAGGTCCCCAACTCCAGTCCTCAAGGACCGCTAACAGTGCAGGTTTTACGGATACCCCTGCTAGAGCACAGGTGGTTCAGTCAAAATGATTGGGCCACCTGTGCTAATGAGAGGCTATCTTTAAATCCTGTTCTGTTAGCGGTCCTTGAGGACTGGAGTTGGGGATCCCTGCTCTAAATTCTCCCCACTTGCCACTTAGATTCTAAGCTCTTCGGGGCAGGGACTCATTTTTCTAATGTTACTTTTCTGACTGAAGCGCTTATTTCCATTATGTGTTATATTATTATGCCACATGTATTACTGCTGGGAAGTGCTATGTACATGGATGGCACTATATAAATAAATACAATTATGGCTGCAGATGGTACAATTGTCTGCTTTGGCTGATTTAGAATATGCCCTGAATAGTGAAACTTTAAATACAATTTCTACTATATTTTTATTCATATCAACACAAATTGCAATAACTGCTGCTCCTCCTGATCACTCAAGTTCCTTAGGACAAAGTTAGTGTTTGTGTAGCCCCTTTTCCCCCGTCATGGAAGGAACTCCCAGTACTGCTATTACCTGTTTGGCTACCAGAAGGTCCTTAGCCTCCACTACTGGGAGCCTGGGGTGATATCTCGTTCACCTTGTTACAGCGCCTCAACCTGCAAGGGATTCCAACGTGGTGGGATAAGCCCTTCACAGGAACAATACCAATAATAATCACACACAGGGTATATAATATCTGGTTTTACAGAACTCAGGATAAGCAACCTGTACCCCACAGTACATAGCCCACACGCACAACCCCAATACACCAGATGAGTGTCCCCAATGTACATAGGGTGCTTGGCACCAATATCCCTGATGTCCTTTCCCAATGTCAGGGCCCACTCAAAGTGTATGGAATAGCTCAATCCCATGAACTGTTAGTGCACTTGTTGAGGTACCTGCCCAGGGCTCCAGCACCCAGGGTACTGCAGACTTACAAATGGAGATCCGCTGATGCCGCAACGTTGTTGTCGGCATAGGCATCCGCCTCTGCATGGGGTGAAGTCTAGTAGCGAGGTCTAACCTTTAAGAGTCTATTCGGAGGTGATCTGGTCCCACACTACAGGCCGTGATCACCGCGTGACGTCTTACGGTGCTGTACGCTAACTATTGGCAGCTACTGGAAAAATGTCCCTAGCTAGGGTCTTTCCCTGTAGCAACCACAATCTAGTATGAGTCGGGGCCTAGCTGGGGCCTAAAGTGGGGCATTGAGGTTTTATTTATTTGGATGTTATGCTAATGCTTAATGTTAAATAAAAGTTGTGGACACTTCATTCCTGTGGTATTGTTTTAATGGTCTTTTTTGAGGATTTTGGGGAGCTCTCTTAATCATGTAGTATTAGAGTTAAAGCTTGAACTTGGTAGCAGCGTCTATCAATGTTGCTATAAAATACCTGAAAGAATACGCAACAATAGATTATAGTAAATTTGACTTATGTGACTTGAGGTTTAAGGCGTAACCTTTGATTTACAAGAAGTAATGCACATTTTTCTGCCTTTGCATTTAAGTTTGCATCACAGGAAATTACAAATATGTTTACATGGACTGGTCAGTCTCAGTAACTCTATGCAAACATTCTTCATGTACAGATGCAGCGGCCGTTATGAAAACATTTCATGGAGTCGTTTTCGTGAACTCTGCTGTATACCACGCAGCATTCACTCATTATTCCTCTGTGAACGCTGCTGTGAACGCCGCCAATCACACGAGTCACACTTTTGTTTATCGTTGTTGATTTATTTGAATTACCTGGATTCTTATTTCTTTGTGTGCATTTCTTCACGTATCTGCAAGACGGCAGATAGTGCAAAAAGGAATTCACCTTGCACTACAGTATCCAGTGGCTAGTACAATTAGTACACAGTACCGTACTGTAGCAATTTGCAGGTGTTTAAAAACCAGATAAAAACCAAGACTACTACAGTGACCCATTGTGAATCGACATTGGTCGCTGAAGACGTTATCAAATGTAGGCATTTCATAATAAAATGGGAACAAACAAACAATGGGGGAGCATGGGATTAGAAAGACATACAATAATAATGGTGATGAATATTGACAGTAGTTCCAAAGGTGGGGGGCGGGTTGTAAATATAATAATACTTACACGGCCATGTGTAAGCAACCACAATTAGTGATCACCTCCTTGAGGGCGAGCTGTGCCTCTCCCAGCTAGATATAGCTGTATGTTGATAGGGTTAGGGGAAATGATATATAATCTATAAAGCTATACTCACACGGCCATGTGTGAGCTGGTGTAGAAATTGGTTACTTTGGGGTTAAATTTAACCCATCCACATCTATTCGTCACGTAATGGGGGTTTTCTCCAGTATCCAGGGCAGCACGAAAATCAGTGCTAACTCCCAGGCGTCAGCCAGGCTCTCCCCCCAGGTGTTATGATGCGTGGGGGGGGGAGGGGTTGGGTGATGAGAAAAACGAGTGAGGCACGGTTCCAGTTAAATATTCACAAGAAATCGCATTTATTAATTAAAACAGCAAAGGGACTCACATACATATATAATGGACCCCTGGCCTCCTCACGCAGTCCAGGATCGAGTTTGAGCAGCTTTGTGCGCCCTTCCCGCGTCCGGGATGCAGGAAGAAAAACTATCCTGCTGGGCTGCAAACACTGCTCCACGGTCTGACTGCGGAAGCCTCCTTAGGTCAAAATCTTCTGGTGGTTTAGAGCTACGCGTTTCGTCGACACATCGACTTCCTCAGGCTCAAAAAAAAAAAAAAAATTCATAATAAAAATCTCTTAAACACAATGCTGTGGGCTTTTTTCTACATTATTATCCTTGCTCAGTTGCAACATGTCAACTCCGTACATGTATACCAAACCTGACTATCGTTTTGCATATTTAATATTTTCTGCAATTAATGCTGGAAAAGAGAAGAAGGTGAACGTATCAGAAATATATGAATATTTAATTTCGATCTATGATTTTTTTCAAATTTTGACCGAAAGTTCGTGGGTGGAAGCATTAGGTAAGACAAACATTAAGTAATGAGCAATGCTTTTTTCGCACTGCACCTCCTCTGGGCGATAGAAGAGGGTATTGGTCTGTGATCCCACATTTTGACAGTAGGTTTGCTCATGGCAACTAAAAAAGGAGAAAGTTCGGGTTTAATCCATTTAAGATTCGTCTTTCCCGATCCAGCAATGTACCAGCACCAGTTTACCAATACTATTGCCAAAACGGTCCGACCGTCAGTGAAAACTTGGTGAACTGCAATCCTTGCTACCTGGCTCAGCCAGATTTCCAGCCAGATTTCCAACCAGATTTCCAAACAGATTACCAGCCAGATTACCAGCCATACTACCAGCCAGATTTCCAACCAAATTTCCAACCAGATTTCCAGCCATACTACCAGCCAGATTTCTAACCAAATTTCCAACCAGATTACCAACCAGATTACCAACCAGATTACCAACATGATTATCCGTTTCAGCAGCTTCAGCAAGCACCTGTTAACTGCGTGTATAATGCTGTATACTATAATGCAGACTACAGGAGTGACCCCAGCTGTACCCCATGTCATGCATGCTTAGTCTTCTCCAACCCCCCAAAAAGCAGAAAATACAGTATAATTATGGACTGTACTGGCATCATGGTATAATATTTTTTTTCTATTTCTGTTTTGCATGTGCATGTCTGGAGCTGGGTGAAGACAACGTGCAGAAAATCTCCCCCCCCCCCCCATTGGTGCAGGAAATTCTCCCAGCAATACTGTCAGGTAAGACACAGTGCTCCAATCCATGCATGCCAATTCCTTCCTCCCAAACCCCCAAAAACCTAATGTTAACCTCTAGCAAAACCTAATGCTTATTGTTAGCATGCATCATTTTGTTGGATACAGTTTGATTAGAGCTCCTTTTAGCTGAGGATACATAGTAACATTTTTCCTAATATAATGTAACATTGTTGTGGCAATACTAACTTGAAAGTCTGACACTTAGTATTCTGTAGCAGCAGCAGCAGCAGCAATAATACACACTGGTTGAATACTGCACCGACACACTTTATTCGAGCAAATACCCGGTATGTACCTGGCAGATACCTGGAATGTGCCGCTCCTAACCTCTGACAAGCCCCGTTGCATTTGCCTTCCCAGCCTGGGTTCATGCCTGGCTGATGGGCGGCTGATCTGTTAAATGATAATGATTAGGATTTAATAGGCTGCAATGCTTCGCGTGTCTACCAGATGGCATAAATTCATGAATTGTAATGCAGTTTATATATATATACTGTGCAGTATTGCAGCCAGCGGGAATAAAATGCTTCAATCCCTGCTTGGAAAATAACTCAATGCACTCGGGCAGAAAACAGTCACAAACCTCAATACACCCGGGTATACCCGAATTCGTGGGACTAGCCAAGCTCGAATAAAGTGTGTCGCCAGTGTAAGTCCTGTATGAGTAGCCAATTACAATAAATCAGTGACTCTTGGCATACAGTAGATCATGCTTTAAACTTGATAGAAGATGCAGGCATATTTTAACAATAATATATGGTGGGATTGATAATATAGAATATTCTCTTTCTTTCCAGACCCAGATGTCCAAGAAGCAGCAGCCATTACAAAGAAGAAAAAGTCAAGATTGTAAATTTTGAAGAAGAGGCGACGTTATATTTTTGTATTATTCCTTTTCCCTTTATTATCCTGTACAAATACAAATGTTCATTCTTTAAATATACCTTTTGGGTGTTCATGTTTTTACTGTATACCCTTACAGTAGTACTATACCTAAAGTTCTTTGGACATTTCAATATATAAAAATGTGTAATTGATAAACTGTACAGAATACAGTATAGTATGTACAAAATAATATATATATCTAGAAAACAAGTGTTTTTTACTATCTAGATACAGTACACCAACAGCAGTACTTTACTACTGTCTAGCAGATACAGTAGTATCTAGCGACTCCTTGAGGAAATGCACTGTACCTTACTGTGCATTAATTTAATTAGGAACATAAATGACATGCAGGCACATAAATGTGATGACACACATATGCGTTTCAACAAAGTTCCAAATTGACATACACGTACAGTATACGCAAAAATGTGATGACACGCATATGTGTTTCAATCAGGTTCCAAATAGACATTCTGTACACGCATGCGCAGAAATGTGATGACACGCATATGCGTAACAATCAGGTTCCAATTAGACATACAGTACACGCATGCGCAGAAATGTAATGATATGCATACAGTACTGTATGCGTTTTCAACAAGGTTCCAATTTGCCTCAGAAAGGACTAATTTCCCATGTACAGTATGAACTCGTAACGTTAATCTTCAAATTAAAATTACACACACACACACACTTGAAGAACTGTACGGCAATAAAAGACAGATTGAATTGCAATTGCAACAAGTCGCGATCGCCCACTTGAGTTTCTCGACGGTATTGCAGACAACACTAAAATGCCTTTTTCTGCACTTGATAAAAACACTAGTAAACGCGTGTCTTAACGCGGGAAAGTTCAATGAAATCACGCAGCATGACCAGGGTATGCCTAGACATACAAACCGTGAAATGTTTTCATAACGGCTGCTGCATCTGTGTGTATGTTATTTAATATTATTAGAATGGATCTTAGAACAAAATATTTTTGCTTTGGGAAAAACTATTTGTGTATTTTAGCAATGCATTGTCATTTTATATACAGAAAGATAGAATGGAGAAATAAATATGTACAGTAAACTCATTTGTTTAGCACTAAATTGCTAATGCACAAGTTTCTTAGTGGACACCACTAAATAATTAGTACAGTAGGAAACCTTCTGTCCAGAAAGTAGTGATTGTGGTAAAGACAGCTTTTTCTCTGAAGACAGTAATTAACACTGGAAATGAATGTAATCATTATTGGAGATTATAAACCCATTAAATTTACAAGAGTTTCATCGGAATCACACAGACAAACTGATAAATGCCCAGGTCATCTTGTGTCGTACAAGATGCTGACTTCCTATCATGAAGGGCCTGAGGAGTTGATATTAAACAGTCATTGAAAGGGTACAATTAATGCACATCTGGATTTGAATAATAAACAACTCAAATGTATGTATACCATAAGAAAACTTCACTGGTTAACCAAACATTTCTTGTAAAAAAATGGCTCATTTCCAATGCAAGGTCCTCAACCATAATGCAAACTAGCTGTAAAGTTTATACAACCATGTTCTGAAGAATGGATAGCTACAGTAGAGCTGTCTCTTGAGGCATTCTTTAGGATTACTTCAGGGTGTCAAAAACAGACATAAACTGTCACTGAGTTATGGATACACACAGTTAAGACCTTTCCCTCTATTGCCCCCAGGATGTCTATGAAATGAAACATTGCTGTTTAAAACAGGCTTATGCCCTGACATATAATTAAAGAAATACAGTTTAGTGTGTTAAAACTGTTCAACAACCCCATTAAGTGCAGAGAAGAGATCTGGAAGTAATCACTGTAGTAGCACCACTGACATCATTAGTAGTTGCAAACACTAGATTGTCTTAGTTTACCCTGATTCTATTTTATATTACTGCTTTATTTACAAAGGATTTGAAGTATTGTAAAGCATATGGCACAATGTTTTCACATGACGGATAAATCAAGAGAAAACATATTTCCCTAGATAATACTACAGTAGTATCTCCTCGCTTTTATGCACAATAAACATGGATTGTTATGGTTGGAGACAAAAAATATTAATGTTAACAAATTCCTCCTTGTTAAAAATGTACAATGTATGTTTGTGGAGAACAGTTAACTAGGCTTCAGAAAAATCCTCACCCAGTGGAACATAATGTGACCCATACCATACATCATTGAACAAAGAGGACAAATACAATTGTTGTGTAAAGAAGTAGCATCTTAGTTAATAACTTTAAAGATTTTTTTTATCTTGACCTTGGAGCTATCAAGTGTATATTTATCACCATAATAATAATTATAATAAATAAACATAAACAAAGGTCTGGAGGTACAAAGGCCGCGGCTTTCATTCAAATACATCACTCAAGTGCCTACCCTGCCCGAGTGTTCAACCACTGGGTAAAGGCCAATGGTACTCAAACCATGGCCCGCAAGTCCCACCAAGCTGGGCACTGCACCGGCCCAGCCGTTTAGTGAGCATGGGCTTTACCAATAGGTAAAGCCCAATAATACTCAAACCATGGCCCACAACAGCAACCAAGCCGGGCACCACACAAGCCCAGCCATATAGCGAGAATGGGTACCAAGAAGTCACACTTCAATGAGCTCTCACCCACTCCCCATTCCCAGCCATCAGAGCTTTACTGAACCATAGAGCCCTGTCTGGCAATGTTAAAGCGCACTTAGCCCAAACAGCTGCCATGACAAAGGCAGCAACATGCCTCAAAATGCCCCCCTCAAAAGAATAAACTTTTTTTTTTTTACAGTCCAAGTTTTAAAGTGCCTATGTACTGACATTTGTTTTTTAACACCACAAATGTCAGTGCTAAAAAGCAAGACAAACCGTCATAAAATATGCGTTGTATGTATGTCCGTTATGTGACTACATCCATATGACACATAACTATTTGTTTGAAATTATTTTGGACAGCTCCCTTATGATACAATTACAATGGAAACAGAATTATGTATATATTTTTCATAGCTAGTGTTAGTAAATATAAATTGTGAATGTAATATTCTTTATTCTAGCCATACTACGAAAACCATACATTTTGCTAACTTATATAATGAAATATCCATGCATGCATGCAAAACATCAAAACAAATGAAAATAATAATTTTTACAGCAGCTGGCAGATAGGGAGAAGTTTGAGCTCAATCAAAATGTAACCTGAAGCGACTTGGGATAGTGCAACATGGGCACTACCTGGGACTTTTTTCAACAACACAAAGGAGCCTATGCACTAAGCGTCGATAAAAAAAAAATCGCCGTTCAGTTTAAATTGCCATTTTTTACAGCGTTGCTATCACGGTATGCAGAAAGCCCAGAATACTGTGATAGCAACATTTGCTCAACAGGTGAGTAACCGGCGATGTGCTGATCACCTCTCTGAAAAGGGCTCACCTGGTGATTTTTTTCTGATGTAGGGTGATTCCCTGCGCAAATTTCACCAGAGATCAAACATTTTTAATATAAAATGAAATACTAGTATATTGTAGCAGGGGGTCTCCGGAGCAGAACCGCATTGATTTGAGTTCCGGGAACCACCTGCTTCCCAAGATACAGGCCCCGTTATGGGGTGCCGGTATCTCCTATGCATTTGATTCCCACGGTCACGTGACGTGGGGCATTTAAATGCATAGGAGATACCGGCACCCCATAACATGGACTGTATCTCGGGAAGCAGGGGCTCTCCGGACCTCAACTCAACACTGTTCTTCTCCGGAGACCCCTTGCTCATCTATACTAGTATTAAAACCCAAATAAAAATAAATAAAACATTTGTTACCGTTGCGGCTATCTGCTATGGTAATAAAGCTGCTTTAATGTAATTTTTATGAATAGCGTGTGGGAGCAGGGGGTCTCCTGAGCTTAATTACTTTGATTTCTGCCTCACGGACCCCCTGCTTCCCGAGTTCCCGAGTGGTATGGGGCATCGGGTGCCGGTATCGCCCCCAAATTTTTTGTCCGTGTCACGTGACTTGGGGATTTAAATAATGAAGGTGATACTGGCACCCCATATTTGGGCCTGTAACTCAGGAAGCAGGGGGTCCTCGAGGCTGAAATCAATGTGTTTCTGGGGGTTGTCCCCGGGACCCTCAGGTGGTCCCCGTGGGTCCCTGCTAGCCTGCAGTACCAATCCTGTTGAAAATTAAATACATTTGGAATACATTTCAATAAATACATCTCCCCCCACCCCCCAACACATACAGTACTGTAATTGGCAAAATAACTATTATCCAGATATTGATAATAGCTAATTTGGCCATTATTAAATCAAACATTAGCTAGCCAGCATAAATAAAAGTAAATAAACCTTTGTACTTACCCCTGCCATCATGAAAGGCATCCTCATCAGCATACTGCAGGTCCATGTCCTCTGATGCCAGCAAGAATACATAACAAAAAATACAATCTAATGGCCCCTAATCCCTTAATCACCTTAGCGGATAATAACTGCTACAGTAATTAAGGGATTAACAACCCTCCCCTGCTACCCACCCTGGAGGCCTAGCCACCCACCCCGGACAAAGTATACCCACCCTGTACCCATTGATTGGCATAGTGATACATCATACCCATATAATATGGGCATGATAAGCAACTATAGCAGTCATTGGTCACCCTTCGGGCCCAACAGGGACTACTTAGGCCTGGGCTATTAAGCCTGTATGGTAAAAAATAAATAATGGTTTTACATTATGGGGGGCACGGGGGGTGTATTTATGTTTTTTAAATATTGCTATGTTTATTGTGGCCTAGGAGGTGGGTTTTAGGGCTGTTGTGTGTGTATTGTATTTATTGTGGGTAGTGAGGGTGGGTGAAGGGGGTATTAGCCCCAAGGATGGGTGTTTAGGCCTTAAGGGTGGGTAGCGGGAGGGTTAACCCCTTCATTACCTTAGCGGTATTAACCGCTAAGGTAATGAAGGGGTTAAGTCCACCCGCAACTCCCCCACAAAGCCTAAACACCCACTACAGGATAAATGCACCCTTCACCCACCACTGCTACCCACAATAAGCCTGGCACGGGTGGTTAACCCCTTCATTGCCTTAGCTGTTAGCCGCTTATGTAATGAAGTGGCTGTAAATGCATTTTTCCTGCCTCGGATTCATGCCATGGGTCTCCGGTGCTGGTATTAATGGGTATAAGCTCCGGAGACCCCGGCATCAATCCGAGGCAGGAAAAAGGCCAACATTTTTCTAAGTGCCGTATCGCTGCTTATCGACGCTTCTCCCCACCAATCGCCATTCTAGGACCTTGATAGGCGGCAATAGGTGGCGATAACATACTCGCGGCTACTAGAATCGTGCGTATTTATGAACATTCCGAAAAGCTTCGCTAAGTGGCTTATCGCCGCTCAGTCGGCGATTTGATTTTGTTCAAAAGTTTTTGGGCGATTCAGGCATTTATCGCCCACTTATAAATGCTTACTGAATCAGAGTAGGCATTTTGGCCGATAAGTGGTCAATAAGTGGCTTATTGCTGCTTACTGCATGAGGCCCAATAAGTATAAACGTGTTGCATGAACTGGATTTTTGCTCGGCAACTTCCTGCTTAGAGGGCTCTCCATTTAAAGGACGTTGCCAGAGAAAAAAAGATGGACCATTTGGCCACAGAGGGCGAGCAAGAGCAAAATCCCGAACTGGTACCTGAAAACCAAAAAAGGATTTTGCCAAACCCCAAAGTACCCCCAGCCCCCTCCAGAATCGACCTCCGGGCGATTTTGATGGACTTGCCGGGGAACCTCCGGTGGAAACCTCAGATCATGGAGGAAGCATGGACATCACCAGCCCAGGAATTCTCCCCTGGACCGTATCACTTCCAAGATACTAGGTACTGGAGACTACCTCGAGATTTACAGGAATTCAGAATCTGGCGAATTACATACTCCTCTTGACCATCCACCAGAACCGGTCCTGGCAGGGTGGGAGCAGCAGAGAAGTTGTTGTAGACCAGCACCTTTAGTAGCGACACATGGATGACTGGAGGAATCCTTAAGGTATCCGGTAGCTCCAATTTAAACACAACTGGATTTACTTGTATCGCAATATTACTGTAAATAACCCTTTCCTTTGTTGCTGGTGAAATCTCATTTCCTCCAACCTTAAGGGATGGCCCTGAGTCCTTTGTACTGCCCGTGGGATGAATAGTTCTTTTGAAAGCTCCTTGTATTGTCCCCGAATATATTTGTATATAGTTATCATATCCCCTCTTATACGCCTCTTTTCTAATGTAAATAAATCTAATTTGGCTAGCCTCTCCTCATAAGTTAGATTGTCCATCCCCTTTATTAATTTGGTGGTTCTTCTCTGCACTCTCTCTAGTTCCATAATGTATTTTCTTAGGATTGGTGCCCAAAATTGTACTCCATATTCAAAGTGTGGTCTTACTAATGCTTTGTAAAGGGGCATAATTGTGTTTACTGCCCTTCCATCCATTGCCCATTTAATGCAAGATAAGATCTTGTTTGCCTTTGCAGCTACTGCATGACTTTGGGCACTATTGCTTAGCCTGCTGTCTACAAGCACTCCTAAATCCTTCTTCATCATGGATTCCCCCAATTTATCCCCATTTAATTTGTAAGTCGTCTTTTTATTCTTGCATCCCAAATGCATAACCTTACATTTATCTGTATTAAACCTCATCTGCCATTTACCTGCCCACGTTTCCAGTCTCTCCAAGTCCTTCTGAAGAGAAATTACATCCTGCTCTGATTCTATTACCTTACACAATTTAGTATCATCAGCAAAGATGGAGACTTTGCTCTCGATCCCAACCTCAAGGTCATTAATAAACAAGTTAAAAAGCAGGGGTCCCATTACCGATCCCAGGGGTACTCCACTCAGGACTTTAGCCCAACCTGAAAAAGTTCAATTTATGACAACCCTCTGTTGTCTGTCCTTTAACCAGTTTTCAATCCAGGTGCATATATTATTACTGAGTCCAATTTTCTTTATTTTGTACACCAACCTCTTGTGTGAAACCGCATCAAAAGCCTTTGCAAAATCTAATTAAACTACATCAACTGCATTACCCTGGTCTAAATTCCTACTTACCTCCTCAAAGAAACAAATAAGGTTAGTTTGGCATGATCTATCCTTCATAAATCCATACTGACTATTACTAATAATTCTGTTTTCCATTAGGTATTCCTGAAAATTATCCCGTACTAAACCTTCATCTAGTTTCCCCACTATTAAAGTCAGGCTTACAGGTCTGTAATTTTCCGGTTGTGATCTAGCTCCCTTTTTAAATAATGGCACCACATTGGCTTTACACCAATCTTGTGGTACTGATCCTGTGGAAATGGAGTCCTTGAATACTAAATATAATGGTTTGGCTATTACTGAGCTCAACTCCTTGAGAACTCTTAGATGTATGCCATCGGGGCCAGGTGCCTTATATACTTTAATTTTTTCAAGCCGCTTATGAACTTCTTCCTCAGTTAACCAATGGTCATTAATATGGAGGTTGTGGCTTCCTCCTGCAGCACTACTATTGAACTTGATTCTTCCCTGGTAAACACAGAGGCAATGAACTTTTTTAATACCTCTGCTTTTTCCTTATCTCCAATAATCTGCCTACCCATCTCACACTGAAAGGGTCCTATGTTTTCTTTTCTCATTTTTTTGTTATTAAGGTACTTAAAGAACTTTTTAGGGTTGACCTTACTTTCTATTGCAATCCTTTTTTCATTATCCATTTTTGCTAATTTGATTGCCCTTTTGCAATTTTTGTTACATTCCTTATAATTTTGATACAATGTCTCCGTCCCTTCTGGCTTAAAGAATCTAAACGACTTCCTCTTCTTGTCTATTTCCTCCCCTACCTGTTTATTTAGCCACATTGATTTTGACTTATTTCTTTTATACTTATTACAAAAGGGTATACACTGATAAGTATGCCTTTCTAACAATCTTTTCAAGACTGCCCATTTATCTTCTACATTTTTCCCTGCAAAACATCATCCCAGTGTATTACTTGTAGATTAGACCTCAGTTTATTAAAATCTGCCTTTCTAAAGTTTAAGGTTTTTGTTGAACTCAAGTCATCTGTTTTTTGATAATTTATTTCAAATGCGACCATGTTACACTACCGACACGTTTAATCCGAGCACGGCTAGCACCGCAAGCCGGGGGATGCCCCGGCGTGCTAGCCACACTCCCTCAGCGTGCCGCGCATCACCGATGCGCGGTCACGCGTCATCGGGTGCCTGCGCCCCCTGCACGTGCGTCCAGGGCTCCCCGAGGGAGCCCTGGTGTCCCGCGATGTGGGGGACGGCGGCAGGGGGTTCCGGGGGACCCGGCGGACCCGGCAGCGGGAGGGAGAGCGCCCCGATCGGAGGGCGCTCTTCCGCTGCTTCGGCGCGCGCCCGGCACCCTCCGGCGCGCGCCAGGTTACTGCTGCGGCCGAGAACGGGCAAATGCTCGAATAAACTCGGCCGCAGCAGTATGATCACTGTTACCCAAATGTTCCAGGACTTGAATATTTGTTATTACCTCTACATTGTTTGATATTACCAAATCCAGTACTGCCCCTCTCCTGGTTGGTTCCTCAATAATTTGGGTCATATAATTGTCTATAAGCACCCCCAAAAACCTGTTTTCTTTTGTTGTAATGCTAATCTAATTTCCCCAGTCTATGTCTGGATAATTAAAATCCCCCATTATGCAAATATGACCCAGTTTTGAGGCCTTCTCCAATTGCAAAAGTATTTTAGCTTCCTCAATCATACAGATATTTGGTGGTTTATAGCATATCCCTACAAACATTTTCTTTATACTTTTACCTCCACTGCTAATTTCTATCCACAAGGTCTCTACATTTATCTCCATGTAGAGACTGAAACAGACCGTGTTACCTTGATTTTCTGCCTTCCTTGGTTGGACCACTGCTGTTCACAGGGTTACCATTTCAAAAGCAAGAGGACTCCCATTGTTTTGTTGCTATATGCCATGTTTTCACTTTAATCTGTGATATTCCTATTCCTGATTCTAAAAGTTTCAGATGTAACTGCAAGTTTCTCTGTCTTTAGTTTCTCGCAATCTGTGATATTTTCATGCTTGATTCTAAAAGTTTCAGATTTAACTGCAAGTTTCTGTCTATGGTTTTCCCTGCAATTTATGATATTTCTGTGACTGATGCTAAGGTCTCAAATGTAAAGTTCAGCTCTCCTAGCTTTGTCTCCTGTTGTGTCCAATATTTCTGTTGCTCATTCCAATGCTTCTGCTTTAAAGACACTTTTCCTGTTTACTGGTTTTCTTGGGGAGGTTGGTTTTCCCTATGTTCGAAACTATGACTCCTGCTTTGAAAACAGTCTTGAGCAATAAATGTGAACACAGTACCACTGATTCTTCAGAGTTTCTCAAGGCAAAGAGAACAAGAAAAGAGGAGGTGTTACAGTGAAAGTTACAGGAAGAATTAAGGATGACCCTTCAACATCAGGAAAACCTGTGCTAGAAGAGAACAGATACATGCTGCAGCCTAAGGCGACTCAGAGAATCTTCCCAGGAATAGTGGAAAAGAAAGAGGACGCCTTTAACCAAGGTTACGAGCCCTAACCAAGGCACCTCAATCCACAGTGAATGAGATAGATTGCCTCTAAGGAAACTAAATAAAAAGCAAGAGGCCAAGGCTGCACTACAGAAGTGTCTATCCACAGCAATTGCTAAATTTGTGTTACTTGAGAAAGAGAACCATCAGTTGAAGAGTGACCTAGTTATTATGTCAAGTAAGTTGCAGAAGGCATATACTTATGTTGTTCAGGACCAGAGCTCCATTGATCAACTTAACATTGTGCTGAAATTCTTTGAAAAATAATTTCACGAGCTTAGTATGGAACTGGGAGCCTCTCGGGATGAGATTTGCAACTTAAAGACAGAGATGGAAGCCTCTCGGAAGGAGAGATGTTCTGAGAGGCCTTCGAAGGGTGGAAAAGTGAGTTTGAAACTTTAAATAAAATGTGCAAGACCCTCTCTGTCCAAGCCAGTGAAGGAGATAAGAGACTCCATGAATTAGAAGAGGAGAAGAAACAATTGGCCCAGGAAACGTTTGACGTACAGGCAGCACTGCAGAACGTGTCTCCCTGGAGCAGCGCACTCAAGCAGAAAACATGCTACAGAGCAGCTACAAGAACTGCGTGCGAATTTGCAGGACACCAAGAAGAAACAGGTGAATGCTGAGGAGAAGCAGCGAGTTCTGCTGGAAGAAAGTATCCAGACTGCTAACAAAGTAAAAATGCTGTACTAGCATTTGAATAACCAGTGTGTCCCCAGAGAGCAGCATGAGGAGCTGAAGGCCACCCTGAGCATAACCAGTGCCTTGCTGGAGGAGGATCTTAGAGGCCAGGTAACTCTGTTTAAGAGGGAGCACAATGCGGTCCAAAAACTGAAGCAAGAGCTAGAGGAGCAGAGACACTGCTCCATCCCCAACAGTCAATACACCCAGGAGAAAGAAACCTGGAAAAGGCAAGGTACTGGGACCCTAGCAAAGGAATTGGCAGAGCTCCAAAAAGTAATAAAGGATGCGTGGAAGCAAGCTCAGAGCAAGCACAGTGAAGAGATCGAGGCCCTGAGAGGAGAATTGCAGGATGCACTCAAACAGGGGTCTCTCGCTGAGGAGTGGAACTTCAAGCAAAGCCTAGAAGTGGAAGAGCTAAAGCTTGCAGCTGAACACACATCCCAGCAACTCACAGTGCTGCAGGTGCAGATCTCTGAGCTCAAGATACAGCTCACCAAAAAGGAAGAAAGAGAGGAGGTGTCTGTTCATCAAGTGGCCGGCCTGACACTGTGCTATGAGGGCAAAATGGCTGATGCCTGCGAATTTCTGGACCATACAGTCCGTGAGAAGGCCCGGCTGCAGCTGGAGCTGCGGCTGCAGCTGGAGATGGTCCCAGAGGAGTACCGGCAGCTGCAGGTCAGAAATAAGGAAAAAATTTAAGCCTTGCTCTAAGTCAGCTGGGAGATGTGGAATCGTGACTCAATTCCAAAGAAGCTGAACTGACAACTACATTGAGTGGGAAAATAAATGCAGAAGGACAGCTTCAAGAGCTGAAAACTCAAATGGCTGGTCTTAAATGCTCATTAAGTGATACCATGATACGGCAGGAAACTGGGACAGTAGAAACAGATTCTGGACATGAGACAGAATTCAAAAGCAAGCTTGCAGAGGCTTTGCAAGACATGAGCAAGTGTTACAAGGAACAAACATTTAGTGCTAAACTAAAGTCTGAAAAGATGAAGTTGGAGAAAGAGATTCCAAAACTAAAAGAGATTTGTTGGTCACAAGGAGAGACCACGGAGAGTGAGCTCAGTGTCCCCACTGACTTGTGTGGTGGGCCTGATGTGCGTGTTCCTGATGCCTATGTTCCTGATGTCCATGCCCCTGCGATTGAGTTGAGCGTGCCCATCGGGAATTTCCGGTTTCCAGGACTAAAAGAGATGTGTTGGTCACAAGGGGAGACCACGTAGGGTGGACTCGATGTCCCCACTGACTCATGTGGAGAGCGTGGTGCACCCGTTCTTGGTGCCGTGTTCCTGATGTCCATGCCCCTGCATTTAAGTTAAATGTACCCATCAGGAAGTTCCTTGCAACGACCGACGTACAAGTTACTGGTTCCTGCGCCATCGCGGTGGGAACAAGTATTTTGCCCGTCAACAAATCATCATAGGTGGGTCACCCTGAGTCTGCCTTTCATCAATGCCTCCAGGAAGAACCTCTAGGATCATCCAGAGAATGCTCTTGAGAGGGGGTGTAATGTCAGGGTCTCCTAGACATCCTGCTCCTAGCCATAGTTCCTTTCTCTGTCCACCAGGTATGTTGCTGGTTTCTGTCTGCTCTGGGGTTCCTCTATCTGTCTGTATCCTCTTGTTGCTCCTATCCTCTGTCCTTATAGTTCCTGTTTCCTGTTCCTCCCTTGCCTTTGTTTTGTGATCTTGACTCCTTTTGTTGCTGCTCTTATCTGATCTGACCGTGTCCTGTTCCCTGTATCCTGTAATCCTGATTACTTATTAAAGGCCCTTGCCTATGATCTGGCATGTCCCCATTTGTTCCCTGATCCCTGGTCTCAGTCCCTGCTTCCCTGCTCTGCTTTCTTGTTGCCGATCCCTGCCTGGACCCCGACCATCCTGCTTGCTGCCTGCCACCGAACCCTGCTTGTGACCCCAACAATCCTTACCTGCTCTCCGCTGTTCCGGCCACTGAGGTTCTACCCACTCCAGGAGTCTCCCCTTGACACTGAATATGTTTGAGACCCTCCGGTATGGGCCAGTCCAACACTGCTGAGACCTTGGCTCTGTCCATCTCAAAACCCTGGGCGGAGATAACGTATCTGAGGAAGGAGATCTTAGGTTGTTCAAATTGGCATTTCTCCAGCTTGGCGTAGAGAGTGTGTTCCCGTAACCTCTGAAGCACCTGCCTGACCTGGACCCGATTTTCGGACCATGAAGAAAAAATCAGGATATCGTCGACATATGACCACAAATTGATTGAGGAGATCTCGGAATACCTCATTTATGAAGCCTTGGAACACAGCCAGAATGTTGCACAAACCAAATGGCATCACTAAGTATTCATAATGTCCATCTTGGGAATTGAACGCCGTCTTCCATTCATCACCCTCATTAATTCAGACCAAATGGTAGGCCCACTGGAGATCCAACTTAATGAAAACAGAGACCCCACGGAGTCGGTCGAATAGCTCCGGAATGAGAGGGATAGCAAAACGATTTTTGACTGTGAGTTTGTTCAACTCCCAATAATCTATACAGGGACGCCGAGACCCGTCCTTTTATCCCACAAAGAAAAAACCCAGAGATGTAGACTTGCGGATGAATCCACGTTTCAAATTCTCATCTATGAACTCCCACAAAGCCTTCGTCTCCAGCTCCAAAAGGGGGTACGTGCGCCCACGAGGTATAATGGGTCCTGGGAGCAAGTCGATTGGACAGTCGAATGCCCGATGTCGTGGAATACACCTCGGCTTGCTTCTCGTTGAAAAAATCCCCAAAATCCTGGTAGGCAAGGGGAAGACCATCGGGAAGAGACATGGATGCCAGCGGTGAGTCAGAGCTGGGGCTAGGTATAGACCAGCAGAGCACAAACTGGGGGGCGCGCCCCAAGATTTTTTGGGGGAGGCGTGGGTGGTTGCAGAGGTCCCGCACTCTTCACCAAGGCATATTAATTAAATACTGGGGGACCGCGCGAGGCCTCTGCAACCTCTGCTTACCAAGATTCAGCCGGCTTCAATACGCGTGACCATGGCATACTGGTTATTAAGGCGTTTTCATGCAAAACTGTGGAAGAATCTGCGCAAAAACACAAATTTTCAAGTATCTTAAAAAAATGGAAAACATTTGCAAAGCAACCCTTCAAAACATGTGCACATTTCTAGTTATACGGCAATAGTGTTGTCGCACGTCTCATGCTAAATCTGACATTTCAAGTAACTTGTCACTGTCACCGTACTACTGAGACTATTGCAGCTGTTGCAGAACTGTAAGCAATTTTTTTCTTCCTTCTTTCCCCTTCAACTATGTTTCTTCAGCCCCCAAATCATTTCACTGTTTTCTGCACTTCTCTTTTTCCTGAGTGGCCCTAACTCTTTAATGTTGTTGTCTGTCACATTTGGACTTGCTAGCTGTCAGCTGACTCAGTACAACCACTTCCTTTGTTTTTGGTGTAACTTACACAAATGCACAGTGTGTAAATTCCACTTCAGTCCAATAAAATAAAAAATATGAACTTATTGTTCTACAGACTACATAAAGTTGTTTTAACCAGTTAGTTGAGATATTAAAGTAACTTTGCATGAAGTGCATGTGTGCTCTTGATTGAAAGCTCAAGTAGGACAACACATCAATATTATTTTTCTTAGGTTTAATAATGTAAATAAAACCTACAGAAAAACAACCCAACTCTTTCCAAAACCCCAACGAAAACTAGAAAAAAAATGTTTAAATATATTTACGTGTGTATGTGTGTGTGTGTGTGTGTGTGTGTGTGTGTGTGTGTGTGTGTGTGTGTGTGTGTGTGTGTGTGTGTGTGTGTGTGTGTGTGTGTGTGTGTGTGTGTGTGTGTGTGTGTGTGTGTCTGTGTGTCTGTGTGTCTGTGTTGGTATCCCAGAAGAGAATCAATTGAAGGCTATTCTACGTTTTTAGTAAGATATCCAATTAATTATTCTCTAAATCATCAATTTCTCAGTTAATGAGAATGATCATTGTTTTTCTTTGGTCATTTACAGGCAAACAGATAATTCCAAGAGCTATCTTTATTGCTACTATAAAATAAGAGATACCTGAAATCTAGTAATATCAAGAGTTGATTTTTGCACAATGGTTAATTTGACTGTTTGTTGTTTTAAACCTCTCTTTTTCATGTAACAATGACAAAAAATCCTGAACTATAGATAAAGCAGGTCATTTGAAATGAGTAGAGGCAAGGTGAGCTGATAAAAAAGCTAGTATTTTATTTGGTGAAGGTGGTGGGAAGACTATCGATCAATAGTTTCTGTTTACAAAAAGTGCATCAGCAACATATCCCATATCTATTCCCTATTCCTTTTTGGAGAGACAGCATTTTTAGCAAAATCTGCCTTCTAGAGATGGACAAATGTCTGAAAATTCAAGCAACAAATTCATTGCAGGTTTTTCAACAAAATCTGATTTGCAGAGGGATATTTGTTGGCCATTTGGACAGTAAATAATTTGTGCCCCAACTCAAGACTTTTACTGTGGATGTGCATAATCTCTGCTGCTTGCTCTGGTGTATATTCCCCCTCCTCCCATCAGTGCTCTACCTTGTTGCCCATTATAAACACGATTCAGGTTTTGCCAGGTGGGGCACACAACCCTGGAACATAGGATCCCACCACTTAGACACAACATTCCCCACAGATGATACAGACATAACAGTACCCACATTGGCAGTAGTACATTTGATAACTGACATCCCTGGGGACGGTGGTCAGGGTGACATGGGTCTATGCTCCCCACTTAACTCTTTTTTCCGGGGCACCTGTGTAGCAATAGACGACTTAGCACAGGGTTGTGCCGGCACTACAGGTTCCTGCTCGGGGCTGGAAACAGGCGTTCCTCCAACTGGAGCAATCACAGCCCTAACCCTTATTGATGAGGAAGAGGAAAATTCTGGTCTCATAGTCACCTCATGGCGGTCTCAGCCGAGGGCCGTAAGAAGAAGAATAGCATCCTCTCTATGTGGCAGTAGCATTCAGCATCTATAGTCTTGGCACAACTCACCACTAGGGACAAATCGGTCTCCGGAGCAAGAACGATGGAGGTACTGGCTGGTACCTCCATCATAGGAACCTCCCGGCATGGATGCAGCACCATATCTCCTTGTGAAGATCCTCCGCAGCCATGAACGGTCTCCACTAGGGCGAGGCCACCAAAGAAGCCGTCACAATGCCTTGCAGTGACTTCTCCGCACCCCACCTGGCATTGGTGGTCAAAGAAAAGGGGTCTCTGACATGGGCATCCCCTTTAGATGATGCCATCCCTGACTCAGGGCTCGCATTGTAATACTCCCCGCACAGGGTAGCCCCCGAATTCCTCCACCACACACAATTTAGTGGAGTGCCAACTTTTATACCTGAGAAGGGGTTGGTAAACCTGCCCCATAACAAGGCAGGTCCAGGTGCTGACAGGCATCACAACACTGCATGTGACCCTGTCAGTACCCTCCCAGGTATGACACTCCAACAGCCGGGAGACCTGCACCTGGATAGAGTAACATTGTATCTATCCAGGCTACAACTGCAAGCTAAGCCCTGTGCAGTAGTTTAACCCCAACACTGCCTGTTCTTATCAGGACACAGTGTTAAGGCCAGGGGAAAGGCTATAGCCAGGGGCACTAGGCTACACCAGGAAGACGACCCAATTAACAGTAATCAGAAGTTGATTCCCAGTAGCCTATTTGACACATTCATATTGCTATAATGTGTCCACGGCTATGTTTAGTCCAGGAAAGGAAGATAGGTCACCTCAAGGAAAGTGGATACCAACTGGACTTAACCTGACATATAGCAATGCAATGGATGCATGCGCTAGGTCTGATAAATTACACTATTTTGTTTCTGAACAAACATTTTGAGCATTGTATTGTAACTGTTCAAACCATAAGTTGCCATTTTTATGTTTATATTTTTCTGTTAATTAAAATACACAGCCAGACAAACACATATAGGACTATGTATACTAATGGTGCTATCTATACTATAAGTCACCTGGTGCTGGAAGATACCGTACAGCTCATAACTTGAACGGAGCTTGAGGTATCTTCGGCGTCTTATAGAAAAGCACCACTTAGTGTATATACAGCCTATAGTATTAAAATAAGTAACTAGGCTTTGACTCAACATATTAACAATGAAGAACACACTGATGCATTTGGAAAGCTATCCTGTCCATATATGAAACACATTAAACGTAGGATGATGGAGCACTGGTTTTGTATTGGACTGTTTGCTCTAGGAACATAAGGATATATAGTCGATTTCATTAGGTGTATTAATAACTGCTTATAATGATGGTTAAATGTGCAGTGTCAACTACAGGGGGGGGGCTCAATTAAACAACTTGGAAAGATTAAATCAGCTTTAAAGCTGCAGTTCAAGCAATATGCTAAGTGTGGTTTTTTTTTAAATAAATCAGTTCTGTACTTTGAGAAAATACTTGTAGCATTAAAAAAAACATTTTTTTTTCTAATGTAGGAAGCATTTTTGTTTTTATAGACACTATTTACAAAGTCACACCCCCTTCCTCTTCTGACAGGCTCTGGCTCTTGAGCCCTCTCCTTTCTCTAGCAGTGCACCAATTGTATCTAGTGACTGCCTGGTCACATGATCTTCCACACAGAACTTTGCATTGTGGGTAATGTAGTCCAGCAATAACTGAATTAAATTAGCTTGAGCAAAGTGATCGATTACAGGAGAACGGATCGATCTACAACTTAGCTAATCACTTATCAGTGTGTAGATTGTATTGATGCACATATTGTATGGATTTTTTTTTTAAACGGCATCTTGAACTGCAGCTTTAAAATAGTACCCTCATTTGCACCCTGCGAAAAATGTATGTTTTTCATTTTAACGGGTCCTGTGAAATTCCCACTTATTAGATACTTATGGCCATATTTGCTATGTGGTGTTAGGTCATAAGGCATATTTTTGGCCCATTCAAGTGCATGATCGGGAAGGCACCATATGCCTAAGTAAATTTGGCCCTTATTGTTTTATAATTCTAGCTGATTGCATCATAAATACATTCCAAGCAAAGAAAACAAAATTTAAAAAATGGCCTGTGGATTTTCGGATCCGTTAACTGTCTTATGAAAGAAGAGATTCTAAAATCTTCACAAAGCAATTGGTTACCATGGATGTATTAAAAGTTTAAATCATTATTTAAAAATATATATTTTTTAAGGCTCCAGTCGCATGCATTAAACACTGAAACATGCTACTGCCATTAACTTAGGACAGCTGCTTTAACAAAATAGTCATGTTCAATAAAACTCTTTTTTTTGCAAACAATGAGCAACATGTTTTGTTGATATTAATCACACCATAATACTTTCAATGAGTGGAATGTAATTACGTTTTTAAATATCTTTTTTTGAAGTACAAAATCACAGTATTTTATTTGCAAGCTCAGTGCTTTTATCACTTCTGACACAAGAATCATTCCGGTACATTTTGTTTCACCTACTCCAGGCTGTCGTGATTACCTTGTCAGTTGAGATAGAGAGGGAGAAAAAAAGAAAGTAAGCAAGGAATGCATTCCTTGACAGTCTCAGCTATTTTTATACTTCTGTTGGGCAAAGATACTCAAACATGTCTTTATCATAGACCATTTCCCTGGTAATGATTGTGGGGAGTACCCACATCATTACATGTTCGTCTGTATATATAATGGCCATCGTGGAAGTACTAGTGGTCCATCAGCCACAATGTGAGAACCAGAGATAGTATGCTCATTTCTTCAAAGCTGCTTTTCAAAATGATTCACTGTTTTCTCCTACCGTTTCCATAAACCTTTTCCATATTACCACATTTTTTCAGTATTTTCATGACAATATCAGTAAATGGCAGTATATAAAGGGCCAGAGGACCTGCACATTGACTTTTTAGAATTGTCAAAAAGTTTATGCTATTTATGCAATATAGTTTGAGAGAGAAATGTGCACAACCTCTAGTAAGGACCCTGCTATAGGTAATGTATGTATGTATGTCTTTATTTATATAGTGCCATTAATATACATAGCGCTTTACAGCAGTAATACACATGACAATCATAAATAACAAATAATACAAATAACAGATCATGGGAAGAAGTGCTTCAGACATAAAAGTGGCATTTAGGAAGAGGAGCCCCTGCTCTAAAGAGCTTACAATCTAATTGGTAGGTTATCTAACAATGTTGAGAAAAGTTTGAGATCTAGATGCCATTTTTCTGGATTTTGATACCTATATTCCTGTAAGAGTCTTATGCTAATGAGTATTGTTAAAAGTAATATTTTTGTATAACTGAAAAAAAAATCAGTGAATCCCAGTATGTGAAATTGTTACTGAATCAACAAAATTTGTGAATTTATCTTCATTTCTCCTTTAATCTATTTTCTCATCCAGTCTCATTTCACTTTGCCCCTTTACAATCCCCTCTCTTTGCTTACACACAATACTTTATTTACTTTTGACTACCCACACTTTGCTTCTTCTCCACATTAACACTTTCTGCACTATCTTTGTTCCTTTGGCTCTCACTCTATGCTATCTCTCTCTTCTATCTCCACTTTTGTCTCATTCTCTTCACCCCCACTGTTTCCCTGTGCCTACTGTAACTAGATTCAGACAGGAAAAATAACAAAACTGGAAGGGGGAGAAAAAACCCATCAATTAAATCCCATGACAATTCATGGGGTGTCCAGCCCTTCTCTTTTGTAGGATAATGAATAGTTGGTTATCTCCTTAGTTGGGAAATTTGCAGTAGTTCTCAGCTTCCTCGCTCTCCTCCATGGGCTGTTTAAAGGAAACTTGAACCAAAGTTTCTGTTCTATATTATTGTCACTTATTTATAAGTCATCAATATATTCCACGGTCCATTGTCATAGACTTTTAAAGAGAGTAAGATAAAAATAACTTTATTAGAGAAATGGGAACGTCTTCAAATTTTCACCGCAAGTTTATTCCCAATATTTTCTTACATTTCACATTTCTATTACAGTTTCAAGAGAGTTCACATTGCTCCAAAATTATGCGATTTTTCTATTTGCAACCACATGTTATTAATTTAGCCCGAATTTTGCCAATTTTGACCAGAATTTTTCAAACGTGGTAGTAAATAAACGGCCGTGTGACCTTGAATATTTACTTTTAATGCTTGGTGAATTGTTGGGGTGAGGCATGCCAATTTTTGCAACATTATTGTGGAAACAATTAGGCAAATCTCACTTGGTTCACAGTCTTTAGTTAACATTTCACACATGTCAAAACTTAATATATCAATTAAGTATAGTTAGATTATTTAAAATATATATATTTACCTTAAAAAAAAAAACATATAAATAAAACTTGCAAAAAAATAAATAGTTGTATGCCTATAGGAGCCTATTTCGCTAGCTGTGAGAAGTGTATATCTGTGAGGATAGAGCCCTTTTTTATCGAATATGCTGGTCCAAAGCGCGCGAGAAAGGCTTTTTTTTGAAGAATCAATTTCATTCCGGTTCTGCATATCCGATCTATATGGCCAAAATTGCTCAGACTTGCAAATTTGGCAAACACTGGGATTCTAGTAGCTCCATTAAGTCAGTAACGCAAAATCAGTCAAAATATCTTGTAGATTTTTTCTCAGCAACTAAAGGCTAGCGAGATAGCCTCAAAAGATGTGAGTTTTTTTTTTTTTAACTCTGCTGGGTAGGGATTCCCTAATAATTTCCTTTTTAATACACTTGGCAAAGTTTATCCTGTGCTGTCTACCACATTACTATATTTATATTACTGTTAACATGCTTAAAACATGTGTTCCATCATCGACTGTAGATGCATTTACAGTAATAGGTTGTCATTCGTTTCTATGTTTTGTGAATATATTGTTTGTGCTTCATTTACAATTGTGTTACCAGTGCATTATTTGCTATTATGTATATCACAAAAATTGCATTATTACACCGTAGATAATCTTTAAAGTTCTTATCTTTAACTCCCAGATGTTTGTATTGATACATGCAACTGTATTAATAACCATGTGAACAATCTACTACTAATATTTAAGGACATTATTATTAAAAGAAATATATATTATTATTTTTTGTATTAATCCATTATTTTATTCTTTGCTATTTTGCTAGTGATGGTGGTATTGGTAGGACTCTGGAGGCCTGACTGCCACCACCTCGTCAACGTGCGTCACATCTCAACCCTGCTTGCTGTTTTGGGGGTTGCAGGGTCGTTGGGTCAGAGGTGGCTGACGATGTAGTGTCAGTGCCACTTGCATTCGCCCTTATCACTACCACACCATCACGTTATAAGCACTACATCTCTTCAACATTGATGTGGTTTTGCAGTCACACTTACATTTTTAAATAAAGAATACCTTCCTAAATATTTTGAATCATAAGGTATTAATATTTAGAAGATTGTGCAGATGTTGCCCTTGCGTAATGAAATAACTAGACAAGGCTTTGAATTGCTGTGTCGTATTTATAAAATTTTGAGTGATTATATGCTAATGTCATTTACTAGTAACTAGCCTCCTGTTCGGACTCACTTGGTCCTAGATTACTGACCCCCTCCAAGGCAAAGATGCCCTCTAGGAACAGGAATGCACTCAGCCTCTCCTTCAAATGCATCATTTGTAGCACTCCTCCAGACCAAGTGGCATGACAGTGTGATTCGGGCATATTCACTTTGACCTTTCATTTGATACCAGATAATCTTTTCTTGCAATTCTTCTTGTCACGCCAAGACATTATACAGGGTAGCATATCTGCTCCGACAATCTATTTTTGTTTCCTGTTCATGTCCTGGCAGTCTTGCTCCCAAACAGCCTTGGGTAACTGACCCTTGCTCCCTGCAATCTACTCCCTGATCCCTCTAACTGACCCTCCTTCCCCAAGCCTCTTCTGGGCTCACCTTCCTCTACCCTTAGCTGGGCCCCTCTATCACTCTTTGCTACCTCCCCACCTCCTCTCCTAACCTCAATAACACCACTAATCTTCTTCCCACTCCTCTTACCACTCCTCATTCCACCATGCCCACTCGCCTCATGCACACTCCTCTCACTCGCCTGATGCACAGTCCTCTCACTCGCCTCAAGCATACTCCTCTCACTCGCCTCTTGTACAGACCTCTCACTTGCCTCATGCACACTCCTCTCATGCCCACTTCTACTCTCCGCTTGCACACTCCTCTCATGACCTCTTCCACATATCCCCTCCTCTATCTTATTCCCACCCCAAACAAACAAAGACAACAGTTAGAAAGAAAAACACAAACTCACTAACAAACACACAGGAATACATACAGTTCCACAATAAACTTTCAAACTGACAATAAGACAATAGGAAAAAACAAATAGAAAAACAAAAGACAACTCAACTCAGAAATCACTGTCCAAAAGCTAAACTACCTCCAAACTCCACAGCACAGTCTGTATGTCCCTCACACCCAACAGCACTGACACATACTGCCTACTGTGGCTAATGTGTGATATCACAACCATGTTAATTAAGCTTCAAATAAAAACCAAGTCAAACTGGCACGGATTGGCTGTTTAATCACACGGAATGTCACATTTTACTAGACGTGATGTAATAGATGCAATTTATTTGAGAGAATATGGATAAATTACAAATTTTAGTTTGCTACTTCTTGCCTTGTCAAATCACATAGTTTGACAAAGACAAACTCACTGCTTTGAAAATAGGTCCCATAGAGCCATACAGTACATTACGCTACATGTATACTAAATTAATGGTATCCTATTTAATAATTGTAAGAAAGCTATCCCCTTAACATCTTGGATCTTGGAAACAGCACATTATGGCCCAGACTCACTGAGCTTCCTAAAGCCATTTAACGTAACGTTAATGGAAAAGCTGTACTCACTAAAAAGTACCATAAACGTATGTCAATGTTACGTAAAAAGACTAGCATTATGAAGAACGGACTTTGGGGGAAATTATATGCAAATTATATATAAATGAAACTGAGCCACAAATACCCTTCTCAGAAGAATCTGTGAATGTTAAGGACAAAAAATGATGTTACAATATTTCATTCATACCTAAACCTGGCATGACTCCCATCCATAATAATAAGCAGAGTTAGGAGCACTAACTTCACGGTTTAGATACTGCTTCGGGTGCACGGCTACAGTACATCCCGTAGGGTAATCAATATAGGGGGAAATTCTGCAGCGGAAAACCAGCACTCATAGGTCTTTTCAACAAAAA
Source organism: Ascaphus truei (assembly GCF_040206685.1). NCBI lineage: Eukaryota > Metazoa > Chordata > Amphibia > Anura > Ascaphidae > Ascaphus > Ascaphus truei. The sequence goes on along the minus strand of NC_134486.1, from coordinate 49,665,776 downwards.
TATTAAACTTTTATTTGTGGACTGATCAGTCCACACATTAAAGTTTTTTATTTTTGCTGGAAAGGCCTATGGAGTGCTGGTTTTCCGCTGTATGACTCCCATCCAGGCAGTGAAATAGGCAATAGGAAAAAACGCTATTCCCATGTGTGGCTGGGAGTAACGCCTGCTTTGGGTATAACTTAAATTACGGATTGTTATATCCCCAAAGCCTTATTTCATTGTCTGGATGGAAGCTGCACAAAGACTTAAACAATATCACTTTTTTTTAAAGTTAATGTAGCTTTATCCTGAAATAACACATCATTAAGCCTTTGCTAATTTTTCCATATGATTTGTTTTGTAAGTATGCTCTTTTCTTTCCCCTGGAGAGAGATTTAAATCTGGTTACTTCCCTGATTAGTATCTCTGGAACTGGGGGGCCCGCGGAGCTGAGAACAGCATGATATAGCTCAGGAAAAGACCCCCAAATTCCATCCTGTAACATAAGGTTGATCAGTTATCGGGACAGGTGTCTGGCTTTAAGCAGAGGCGATTGACACCTTTTTTTTAAAACAAAAGAAAAAAGTATAGAATAACTATTTAGACATTGTTTTTACATTTTTAACATTGCGATGGGGAAAAAAATACTTTAGAAGGGTTTGCAATCTTTACCTAATATATTTTGGTTTTTGAACTGTTTATTGCTCATTGTTTGCACAGTCATTATGATGCTATCATTAGTCTAACAGATAAAAAACAAGTTGCTGAAGTGCTTGAATTCTGCAGACCTAGAGAAAAAAATAAACAAATCATTTTTTTGTAAGCAACAAATAAGTACAATTAAGGTGATTGAATGTTTTCTAAGAAATCAGTTACAATAATAAATTGTTTAAAAAAAAAATATATATACATATTTGTTATATACTTAACATATTTTACTCAAACAATGTTAAAGAAATAGGGATGGGGTAGAAAAGCTTAAAAAAAAGGACAGGGGACGGGGTGGGAGGTGCATTGGTACAATTAATACAATACAATTATTTCATTCAGTTATACAGTCTATTCAAATATATACTGTATATTTAATTTAAAATAGTAAAATCCACTAAATGAAATTAAATTTTGCAATTTATGTGTCAAAGGGAAAAAAAACATAATTATGTGTATACAGTATATAAGTAGTTATGAGTAGGTGTAATTAGTCCACAGGGCCTAGGTCTCACAAAAGTTATCATACAGTATGTTCCTGAGAGGCATCACAAAATATTGTTTAACCTGCTGGGACTTTTTGTTTATGTAATTATTTAAGATTATTCCTGGGGACTGTACCTAGTTTTCTTGCTATAATGTTTTCTAATTTTACTGCAATAGTATCCTGCATTGGTTTTTAATCATACAATGCTAGACCCACCAGGTTTTCCATTACTCTGTATATTACCACATTTGAAGATTCAATGTGTATATTGAATCTATCTGAACAAGCTCCACACCTCTACCACACGCAGCTCTTATCACTTGAGATCTGACTCCAAAAGACTGTTCACGGTCCCAAGGTTCAGCATAGTATCCAGGTGTCCCTCCTTCTCTTACCGTGCACCCCAAAACTGGAACAATCTGCTTGAGATTCTCAAAGTCGCCACCGGTCTAAACACTTTCAAGACTAAAGCGGTCTCACATTTCAATCTGGTCTGTAACTGTTCCATACGCCTATAACATGTGTTCTTTAACTGTTCATGCAATGTCTTTATATATAATGTATAACCATGTTCATTTAATGGAACCATGTATTGTTATCACAACTCTATGCCCAGGTCATACTTGAAAACGAGAATTGACTTTGAATGTATTACTTCCAATTAAAATATTTTATAAATAAATATATGTATCAATGAATATAGTTGGCCTCTTTTTAATTATATTTCTGTCCTTTTTCAACTAGCGTCCTACTTGTCTAATGTTTGGTGGGATCAGTATGTATTGTAGTACAATAACAAAAAATATTATACATCTTATTTAAATCATCATATTCATAGTCAGTGCTAAAATGAATTAATGAACCTGTTGCTTGCATCTTTCTATCTCAAAAGCAAAGTGGCTCTGGAGAGTCAAATAAATATTGGCTTATAGGACAAATTGGAGAAAAGGCAATCTAGCTGCTTGTAAACTGAGACTTCTGAAATAATTAGGACATCTGGTAACCCTTTGGATGCATAACATGTTTCCTCCCTTTGAGAGTATCACATTGTCTTGTACTGTACAGATGGATAACAATAAGTGAAGAGTGAGTGTTACTTATTTTCTGGTTTGTAGGCAGCTTCCCACAAAGCTAAATGGTCCAAAACTGAAACAGTTACAACGGTTTCCTTGTTGCTTCAAGCTTATACCAAGCTGCATGCCAATGTAAAATACTGTACCGGCAGAACTAACAAACTGAGTTGAGAATCGGTAGGTGAATAAAGGATCAAACCACTGATTACATAACTTGGATTGTCTCTTGAGCATTGTTTAGAAAAAAATGTTGACTAGCAATACTGGCACCAGGCAGTAACACTTATCAGAAACAGACTGACTTAGAAGACGTTGGTGTGATAAAAAGCATACAACAGTGAACAATTTCAATCAGTGGAATGAGCAAAGAGGTGTATGGTTTATCTCTTTTTGAACTCTCTATGCTTTTACGCAGCTGTCACTAGACAAATGTAAATATATGTAACACATGATAACATATAGTCAAGAGTCCAAAGATGTGAATGTAACCATATACATTGTCTACTGAGTTCCATGGTAATATTAAACAGGTTTCCAGTAGCCAGAGTATTCATTTAGAAAATGTTCAGCAGTTTCCTGCTTTAGAGGACTTTTGATGCATTATACTTGCCATTGCGAACCAGGTGAAATTTGCCCTGGTTTCCAAAGTTCACAACAACAACACGATCCACCATACATTTCAAGTCAATGTACATGTCCCATGACCCTAGATTCAGGCACATGATCTTTTATATCCTGATATCTTCTCAAAAATCGAGTGAAACTGCACATATTTTGACTACTATAATTTTTTACAAAAAGTTGGGGAAAATAAAAACTGTTACAGAAATTTGCAAAAATATTTTGTGAAGCCCATTTGAAGGAATTTGCACATCTCTAGTTATAACAAATGTCTGCATCTTTACAGCTTTCTTTCCTTAACTATAATTGAACTATTAACAAACCCTTAGTAAGAACCTATTTGTTAGGTATTCCATGGAATTTGCTGTTTTACTGCTATGGCTGTACAGAATTAGGTTTTCATAACCCCTTTGAAAATGTATTACTTTTCTTAAACTATAAATCCAATGTTTACAATGCTTGGAAATATGTTGCATTTTTAATAGGTTACACTCCATTGGAACTTAAATATATATTGCTACTGTACTTTAAATGTCCATTCTTTTTTATAGCCTCATTCACTATTTATTTATAGCCTCATTCACTAAACTGTGCTAACATTGCTGAGGCAAATGGTTTTACAACTTGCAATATAGTTTGCAAGATTTAGATCATGAGGTTCTTAACATAAGTGAAAAGGGAGACCAAAAAGCGCACCAGCACAAACGGAGCAGGAAGAAACCAGGACAAAAAAATGATTAAAAGGGCACTTTAATGTGGCAAAAGACCCATCCAATGCATTTCGAACGTCGCAGCGTTCTTTTTCAAGGATCCTTGAAAAAGAACGCTGCGACGTTTGAAATGCATTGGATGGGTCTTTTGCCACATTAAAGTGCCCTTTTAATCATTTTTTTGTCCTGGTTTCTTTCTGCTCCATTTGTGCTGGTGCGCTTTTTGGTCTCCCTTTTCCCTGTATTGCATTGAGTAGCTGCACAGCCTGCCTGCCTGCCCTACCAGGATGTGAGTATTTGCATATTTTTCAGGGGAACCTGCCAATGAGACTGATGGTGAGTGGGTTGCACCACACACCACCTGTCTTCAGGAGGATAGTACCCATTATATGACACAATAGGTACTATATCAATTGTTAGTACCCTGGTACAGTGGTCTGGCTTATTATCATTTTGAGATAAACCTGCATTTGAGCGCTTCAGCTATTTTCCATATCTTAACATAAGTGGCCTATGTTAACCACCCATTTACCCTCAATTCCTCCAAAATATACAAGTGCGGGTAGAAATGGGCTAACTTTTCGCCAAAGTTTGTGTTTGCCACAATATAGGCATATCTGCGCAGGTGAAAAGCTTTGCGGACGTGTCTGAGTTGGAAAAACACCGCAGCTGTTTTGTGTTTTCCATATATTTTGTTTGTGTGAATTTCATGGGTGTGGCTGAGTGCGAAAAAGCCTTTGTCAGTCTTTTGTTTTTATTGATTTTGTTTGTACAAACTTTCTTCTTCTTTTTTTGCACCAAATGAAATAAAGCAAAAAAGTTCACAAAAACAAATAATAAACACAAATAACTTTTTAATTTATTTTTTAAGGAGAGAGCAAGTGAAACGTAGACTTTTGGTAGATTTCAAAGCTTTTGCATGAATTTGTAAGGAAAAGAAGCACTGATTAACGTTGGTGGGTTTGCAGAGATTGAAGAACGTTTGCACAAATGATTGTGGGCTGAACCTTAATAAATTTGCCCATCACTAAGTGAGGAAATAATTTAGGTCCACGTTTTATAACAACATTAGAAATAAGACACCACTTTTACTGACAAACCAGCAAATTTACTCAAACATGGGTGATAAAAACATATGTGGCTAGCCGCCTATCTAACCCTCCATTTTTGCCAGACTCCAAAGACCCCAAATGGTGGCACTTGCTACGTGCCCTTCACAAGGATGTGGCCTGGCTGTACAGCTGACACCGAGCTCATGCTATTTCTTTTTTCCTGGGCTACTGTCCCCTGAAACTAATGTTGAATATCAGTCCATGCCAGAATGTCAGTTCTGCCACCAAAGGTCCCATTAGCTTCTTCATGGGACAGAAGCCGACTCCTACTGTGACCTTCAAATAAAGGCTTCTTGCGCATTCTGTATGTTTGCTTTTAATGTATCCATCCCTGTACTCGATAACTGCAAAACAACGCCTCTGTATAGGCCCCTGCACTGAACGTCTATTTCTTTCTGTCACAACTGTACCCCCCATAGAAAGAATAAACCTGCTGATGGCTTTGTTTGTTTTTTTTCCCTTGCTCCCTCTTTACTGACCCAATTAATTGCATGGTGCCACGATCTTCTTGGTATACCGTATGACTAAATTAGGGTTAGTATTTACCATAGGGCCGTTAATCTGGTGCAATCTGCTTCTATTTGAAATAACAATAGGTGTGATTTTTTGCTACCCAAATCATTACTACCGCGGTGCATTAGCACAGGGCACCGCAAACTTTTGGAGCTGCGCCCCCTTGCCTGCTCCCCCTCGCTTTCACGCCCCCCTCACGTCCCCGCGGCGGTGACCCCTGTACCATGGAGATGGCCATGTGACATCACTCTGCATGACACCGCTGCGTCATTTGACGCCGTGTTGCCATAACGATGCGTCACACCAACACGTCTGAACCCCGGTAAGTTTGTTGCAGGGGCCTCACGGGGTCCCCCGGGATTTAATTTTAGTGCCTCAGGGAAGAGCGCGGGGCCTCTGCAAGCACCCGTGCCCCCCCCCCCCAAAAAAAAATCCAGTGCCCCCCCACTTTATGCACCGCTGCATTAGCACAATGTCAGGTCTGTCCTGTTCTGCTTTTGTTACATTGACATTACATACTTAGCTGTCCACTTAAAGTCATAGGAGGGTCATTTGTCTTGTGGTAAGCCTAGCTGCAAATGCAAATGCCTTCACCTTTGTTTCCCAAAATGTTTTAATTATTTTCTTTAAATTACACGTATTCAGGAAATGTTTTCATTATTCGCGTTGCTCAGAATTTCAACAGTTTTGCCTATTTTGCCTGAAATCAGACAGAACTTGAGCCACTTTTTCCCAATTGTCAGCACATTCCCATCTCAGACGGGTTCACAACCTTGCTTTCCCCCATAATCTCAATGCTTCCACTGTAACCAGGGATTGTAGGTAATGACATGCAAACAAGCGCTCATAGTGTGTCATTTTTTGCTTTTTGTCCATTTTAACATGTGTCTCATTCGTGTCAGGTCGGTTACTGGCTATGCAATCTGAAACTGGTGGTGGTTACAACCGGACACAAAGAATGTTTTGGCTGTGGTTTGGAGCATTGGAGAAGGCGATCCGGAGAGACGCTACCACAGTGCCAGGTGAAATTGACGATCTGAGGAGGCCGCGGTTTATGCAGCAGATCCCCAGAGCAAAGCTGTGTTTTATCAGAGCAACTATATCAGCGACCGGCGGCAGCAGAAGCCCAGGCAATAACGGTGACACTTCTCTCCAAAAATATACTCTAAGATTTGGATGATCTGAACCGAGGTGATGTATCTGCATCTTCTAGTGAGTAACCATCACCCATTGAAGAATTCACCATAAAGGTAAAATCACCCTGTCCTGCAAGTATCACCCAAACGGCGTCACATGCATTATTACAATAGATGCTACTTTCATTTGAAAAAGATATACCATCACAATTATCTAATCATACCAAAGAGAGGTTACTAACCCTCTTCTATTTTTTAAACTGTTTTTCAACATGTATTGATTTTAAAGTGCAAACTTCCAATAAGGATCCAATATACAAGGATTCCATCATAAATATTGGAACCTACAATATATATGCATTGAGAGAATCATTCTCTGTGACACACTGTAGTCCAATATCATATTGAGTTTTTGGACTCAAGCATATACACAGGATACCACAGCAATATATTCAAGCTATTTATTTATAAAATGTTTTACCAGGAAGTAATACATTGAGAGTTACCTCTCGTTTTCAAGTATGTCCTGGGCATAGAGTTAAGTCAAATAATACATGGTTACAAACACAGTTGCATAAATGAACAGGTTATACATTATATACAAGACATTGCATGCACAGTTAAAGAAAATTATATTATAGGCGTATGTAACAGTTACAGACCAGATTAAAATGTGAGACAGCCTTAGTTTTGAAACAACTTAAACTGGTGGTGGATGTGAGAGTCTCCGGTAGATTGATCCAGTTTTGAGGTGCACGGTAAGAGAAGGAGTGGCCAGATACTTTGTTGAGCCTTGGGACCATGAACAGTCTTTTGGAGTCTGATCTCAGATGATAAGTGCTGCATGTGGTAGGGGTGAGGATCTGGACTTTAGTTGCACATCATAATTGCCCTAAGGCATATTGATTAGGCTTCACCACGTGTGGGTTACACAATTATGTCATAATTGATATATTTGTTATTACATTTTTATTTTGTTTTATTTGCTAATAAATGTAATTTTTTATGCAAATGTAATATTTCATATGCTTTGTCCTCAGGAACCTCGGTGTACCTAAATTACTTGCTAAACAAAAATTGTTAGATACTTATTCAGATTCATGCGCCAGGGTATTTCTATCCATTGCAACTCACTCCAGGGGATTAGAGACCCCTTCACTATGGCTGCAAAACTTTATCAGATAAACATTCACTACATACGATTAGTAGATGTATTACACTTTATATTTAAAACACACAATTATTGTAGATATTATACAATAGCAACTTAAAATTTTCTTTGTTATCACAAAGAAAGTTATGGTGAGTACAAAAGTGACAAAAAACTATGATATTTTATTTTTCTGTACACTATACAGTGTTAAAATGTCTTTTGTAACCACTACCAAGTAGTAGAAAATCATCTAAATAATGGGTTGTGAATTTTAAACCAGTGTTAGTGCTGAGAAACCAGTGTACAAAAGATTAGAATGTCTTGAAACATAAGCAGGAAATTGCATAGCCCATGGGAAGGCATTTGTCAATAAAATAGAGACCATCACATCTGCATACCATCCACCTGAAACACTCTGGTTGTAGTGTCAGTAATCTGAAAGCTCCCGCAATAGTCATCTTCCTAAGCTCAAGGAGGGTACCATGGAGGTCTGAAAAAATATTTGCCAGAAGACATTGTTTACTGAGCACAGTGATGTGTCATACTCTCGTTTCTTAATCTGAGGTTTGCTTGATACATTCTTGCTTTACATAAATAAACTTTTCCCTCTTGGCCCACCACTTAATTTCCCCGACTACCCCTCTAATGTTAGCTTGCTAGTCCAATGTATGCTTTTTAAGGAACCACTGCAGACATTGCCAGTTGCTGCTCGATAGCCCCCCTGGTTGTTCCTGATCAGGCTGATTGCAATGCTTAGGGGCCTATGCACTAAAGTCCGATAAAAAAAATCGCATTGTTTTTAAATCGCCATTTTTGATAGCGTTGCTATCACAGTATGCAGAAAGCCCCGAATACCAGTGATAGCATCATTTGCAAAAATGGTGAGTAGCCAACGACGTTAAGATCGCCCTCTGAAAAGGGCTCACCCAGCGAGTTCTATCTGCAGCAGAGAGGGCTGCCTCTCTCTGCGCAAATCTCAGCCTAATTTTTTTTTTAATTTACATTTTATTAATAGTGTAGATGAGCAAGGGGTCTCCGGAGCAGAACCGCGTTGGTTTCATGTCCGGGGACCCCCTGCTTCCCGAGATACAGGCCCCGTTATGGGGTGCCGGTATCTCCTATGCATTTGATTCCAACTATCTCAGGGAAATAGGGGGTCCCCGGACCTCAAATTTACAAGGTTCAGCTCCAGAGACCCCCTGCTACAATACACTAGTATTACAATTTATATTAAAATATGTAATAATCACCAATACAAAACCCACCCCCTGTGCCCACTCATAAAACCATTCATTATTTATTTAAACACAGGATTGATAACATAGGCGGGTGGGTGTCCCGGGTGGTCCCCACGGATGCCCGGGGGTCTCATAAGCTGGTCCCCTTGGGTGTCTGTTGGCCCTTGGGTGGTCCCCGTGGGTTTCTGTGGGCCCCAAAAGGGGTCCCTGGGTTGTCCCCACGGGTGTCTGGGGGCTCTCAGGTTGTTCCCACAGGTGCCGGGGGCCCCACAGGTGTTCCAAGGTTGTCCTGGGATCCTTGGGTGGTTCCTGTGGGCATCTGGGGGTCCATGGGTGTTCCACACGGGTTTCTGGGGGCCCTTGGGTGGTCCCCGTGGGTTTCTGTGGGCCCCAAAAGGGGTCCCTGGGTGGTCCCCACGGGTGTCTTGGGGCCCTCAGGTTGTTCCCACAGGTGCCGGGGGCCCCACAGGTGTTCCAAAGTTGTCCTGGGATCCTTGATTGGTTCCTGTGGGCATCTGGGGGTCCATGGGTGGTCCACGTGGGCATTCGCGGGTCCTCAGGTGATCCCTGTTGGCCTGCAGTACCAGTGTAAAATAAATAAAAATGGCAAACATGTCAATAAACACCCCCCACCAAACATCATACAGTACTGTAATGGGCAAAATAACTATTATCCAGATATGGATAATAGCTCATTTGCCCATTATTAAATCAAACATTAGCCAGGCAGCATAAATAAAGTAAATACAAACTGTTCTACTTACCCCTGCAATCCTGAAGAGTGTCCTCGTCGGCATACTGCAGGGCAATGTCCTCCGATGCCAGCAAGAATACATACAAAAATACAATCTAATGGCCCCTAACCCCTTAATCACCTTTGCAGTTAATAACTGCTATAGTTGTTAAAGGGGTAACCCACCCTCCCCCACTACCCACCCTCCCCCACTACCCACCCAGGAGGCTACCCACCCTCCCCAGGCAACTACCCCCACCCTCCACCCATTTATTGGTACAGTGGGTACATCATGCCCATATAATATGGGCGTGATTTAACACTATAACAATAAATGGTGGAGCTACCAAAAAACAAGCCCAAAATACAACACATTACATATAAAAAATAACAAATTACAATTGCCAATAAACCAATTGATTGGCACAGTGGGTATATCATGCCCATATAATATAATATGGGCATGATTTAACACTATGCCAGTCAATGGCCAACCTACAAAAAAATCAATCACCAACAATATCCAATGCAATCCAAACAATCACCAAATAATCAAAAATAAATAAGTAAACACATAAAAATTACAACCATTCAATTAATCAAATACCAAATTAACACCAGAATGAACTATTCCAACACCAAAACGAAGCCATCAATAAATAAAATAAATCTCCAAATAAACACCATCATTGAAAATCAAAACACCAAAAATAAACCACTATTAAAATGCTAACATCAAAGAAACCCCAGAAATAAACAATTAAAAACATCACCAAAAATGCCATAATACAACACACTATAGCGGTTTGTATGTATTCTTGCTGGCATCGGAGGAAATGGCTCTGCAGTATGCTGACAAGGATGCCCTTTAGGATGACAGGGGTAAGTAGAATGGTTTCTATTTACTTTATTTTGGCTGCCTGGCTAATGTTTGATTTAATAATGGGCAAATGAGCTATTATCCATATTTGGATAATAGTTATTTTGCCCATTACTGTACTGTATGATGTGTTTGAGGGGGCGGTGTATTTATTGAAATGTATGCCTTCTTTATTTATTTTACAACAGGGTTAGTACTGCAGGCAAGCGGGGACCACCCAAGGAACCCCGGATGACCACGGGGATCACCCCGAGGACCCCCAGAAGCCAATGGGAACCACCCAAAGGCCCCCTGACACTAGTGGGAACCACCCAATGGCCCCCAGACACCAGTAGGAACCACCCGAGGGCCCCCAGACACCATGGAGATGATATGGGGACCCCCAGGCACCAATGGGGGCCCCTTGCATGGCCCACAGACACCCGCGGGGACCACCTAGAGGCCCACTGACACTCGTTTGGACCACCCTAGGGCCCACAGACACCCGCAGGGAAAACCTGAGGGCCCCAGACACCTGTGAGAACCACCCGGGGACACCCGCTGGCCTATGTTATCAATCCTGTGTTAAAATAAATAAAAAATGGTTTTATGTGAGGGTACTGTAAGACCCTTCCTTTCCTTGTATGGTTATGTATTGGTGCTTATTACATATTGTAATGTTTATTGGGGGCAGAGGGAGTGAGTGAAAGGCCATGTTTTCCCCTGTCACTCACACCCTCTGCCCCCAATAAAGATCCTGTTGTCCCTTAACCCCTTCATTTTCTTAGGGGTTAGCCGCTAAGGTAATGAAGTTGCCTGTAAATGCATTTTTATGGCATTTGATTGATGCCGGGGGTCTCCGGTGATGATATTAATGGATATCAGCTCCGGAGTCTCCTGCATCAATCAGATGCAGGAGAAATGCATTTTTTTTTCAAAGTGCCGCCTCGCCGCTTATCGGCAGCTTCTCACCATCTTCTTGCCAACTTTTCCTGGTGAGACAATTTGGAGAGGAAATCGCAATTCTAGAGCAGAGAATTAGCCTTGATAAGCTAATCGGGGCTACTAGAATAGCACGAGTTTGACAAGCTGGTGATAAGTGGCTTCTCACTGTGTGTTGGCGATTTCTTTTTTTCGGCAATTTTTTTTGACAAAAAGCTCTCTTATTGCCGACTTATCGGGACTTACTGAATAGCAGTAGGCTTTTTTGGGATAAACTGATGATAAATGGCTTACCGCTGCTTACTGCATAGGTGCCTTAGTCTGGTAAGGATCTGGACAGTATCTATGACCCATAAGGGGGCAAAGCCTCTGCCACATTTTAGGAAGTCAGACAGCCCTAATTGGGGAAATGTCATAACTATTTCAGATTCTGATATTCTGATTTTTACCTCCCCACTGTTTCTTACGCTTTTTTCATAAACTCAAAATATCTGGAAAGGCAATGTTAAAATGTGGGTGGTTGTAATTAACAAGCCACCTCTAACATGACCTATATGAAATGAATATTATGTCAATTTTCTTTGAATATATTTAGCACTTTTATGTTTTATGGACAGTGCTTCAACATTTAGTATGATGATACTTTAGTAATTGATTTTTTAATGAAACAGATCATGCATATCCACCAGAAATTATTTGTTCTTGAATGATTTAAATTGGAAGGACATGATAGGTATACTATTGATATGCTTTTTGGCTATCATAAAAAACATATATTGAGATACAGTAGATGTGTACTTTTTCATTTCATCATGTAAAAATGTATATAAATCAGATGCTGAATAAAAAGGGGTCATAGGTTATGTTCATTCATGGTGATTCCCTAATAAGAGAGGGGTATCGCACTGATGAGTGTCTCACGTTAGAAAACTCAAAAGGTAAAGTATAGGTGTTACGTGAAATCAGAAGATGCAGAAATAAAACATCGATATCTGGCCGAATCAGAAAATAAACACTAGTTTTCATGCATCCATGCATTTTGTAACACTTGTTCCAAAAATAGATATATAGTAAATGATAAATAAAACCATAGCTGTTGGTAAGGAAAATATCAAGTAATATTATTTGTAAAATATTACAAAGATCTGTCCAATGTCAATCAGTCAAGTAAGCATTATACATTAATCATTAAGTTCAGTAGTACACGCTCAGGCCAACGTTGTAGTCTGTAGTTAATAACAAAAATACTGATAACAATAACATGAACCTTTGGAATGTCGATGGGGCCACAGCACCACAGTGCCATGACACCTCCAGCTCTCGCAATCATGTGATGATGGAATGGAAGGAGGAGCATCCTCCCCTTTTGTTTTTTACTTAGTGACAGATGGCATTCACGCTCTCTCCCCTAGAAAAACGAGCAGGGTCTTTAGGATATACTGTAGCTACAATGTCATGTGGCCAGACCCCATGTCAAAGTCGCTACGTCCATAGCGCCACCTAAAGGGTTAATAATATAAAATATCTTCTTCTGTATTGTATTGTATGTCTTTATTTATATTGCGCCATTAATGTACATAGCGCTTCACAGTAGTAATACAAGTGATAATCAAATAAATAACAGATAATATAAATAACAGATCATGGGAATAAGTGTTTTAGACATAAAAGTAACATTTTGGAAGAGGAGTCCCTGCCCTGAGAAGCTTACAGTCTAATTGGTAGGTAGGTAGAATGTACAGAGACAGTAGGAGGGAGTTCTGGTAAGTGTGTCTGCAGGGGGGCAAGCTTTATGTATCATGTGTCCAGAATATCCACAGAGCTATTCCTATGCTTCTTTAAGCAAGTGTGTCTTAAGGAGGGTCTTAAAGGTGGATAGAGAGGGTGCTAGTCGGGTACTCAGGGGAAGGGCATTCCAGAGGTGCGGGACAGTCAGTGAAAAAAGGTTTAAGGCGGGAGAGGGCTTTAGATACAAAGGGGGTAGAAAGAAGACATCCTTGAGAAGAACGCAAGAGTCTGGATGGTGCATAACGAGAAATTAGGGATGAGATGTAAGGAGGGGCAGAAGAATGTAAAGCTTTAAAAGTGAGGAGAAGAATGGAGTGTGAGATGCGGGATTTGATCGGAAGCCAGGAGAGGGATTTCATGAGGGGAGATGCTGAGACAGATCTAGGAAAGAGTAGAGTGATTCTGGCAGCAGCATTTAGGATAGATTGTAGGGGAGACAGGTGAGAGGCAGGAAGGCCGGACAGCAGGAGGTTACAATAATCAAGACGGGAGAGAATGAGGGCCTGAGTTAGCAATCGAGCAACAGAGGAAAGGGCGTATCTTTGTTATATTGCGGAGGAAAAAGCGACAAGTTTTAGAAATGTTTTGAATGTGAGGGGCGAATGTGAGAGAGGAGTCGAGTTTGACACCTAGGCAGCGTGCTTGGGCTACTGGGTGAATGATTGTAGTTCCAACAGTAATGTGGAAGGAGGTAGTAGGGCCAGGTTTGGGAGGAAGTATGAGGAGCTCTGTTTTAGCCATGTTGAGTTTAAGGCGTTGGAGGGCCATCCAGGATGATATAGCAGAGAGACATTCAGAAACTTTGGTTTGTACAGCAGGTGTAAGGTCAGGTGTTGAAAAGTATATTTGTGTGTCGTCAGCATAGAGGTGATAATTAAACCCAAAAGATGTTATTAGGTCACCTAGAGAGAGTGTGTACAGAGAAAAGAGAAGAGGTCCCAGGACAGAGCCCTGGGGTACCCCCACAGAGAGATCAATAGAGGAGGAGGAGGTGTTAGCAGAAGAGACACTGAAAGTACGATGGGAGAGGTAGGATGAGATCCAGGATTGAGCTTTGTTCCGAATACCAAGAGTATGGAGAATGTGGAGGAGAAGAGGGTGGTCCACTGTGTCAAATGCTGCAGAGAGGACGAGTAATATGAGCAGAGTGTAATGACCTCTGTCTTTGGCAGCATGGAGGTCATCAGTTATTTTAGTGAGGGCTGTTTCCATGGAGTGAGCAGTGCGGAAGCCAGATTGTAGAGGGTCTAGGAGAGAATAGGTGTTGAGAAAATGGAGCAAGCGAGAGAATACAAGACGTTCAAGGAGTTTGGAGGCAAAAGGCAGGAGGGAGACAGGTCGATAGTTAGAAAGACAGATAGGGTCAAGCTTGCTGTTTTTGAGTAATGGTATGACTGTTGCATGTTTGAAGGAGGATGGAAAGGTTCCAGAGCAAAGGGAGGAGTTAAAAATGTGTGTGAGCATAGGGATTATAGTAGGAGCAAGAGGTTTTAGGAGATGGGAGGTAATGGGGTCAAGAGGGCAAGTGGTAGAGTGAGAAGAGGCGATCAACAGCGACACATCCTCCTCTGAGACAGTGAAAAAAGAGTCAAGGAAGGCAGGAGGAGAGTTATAAAGAGGTGTAGGATGGGAGGAAGAAACAGAGGGGATGTTCTGCCGTATGGATTCCACCTTTTCCTTAAAATAGTCAGCAAAGTCCTGAGCGGAGATGGAGGAAGGAGAGGCAGCCAAGGGTGGTTTGAGGAGAGTATCAAAGACAGAGAACAGTCGGCGTGAGTTAGACTTGTGCATGTAGATTAGTGAAGAAAAGTAGGCTTGTTTAGCTTGCGAGAGGGCAGAGTTGAAACAGGATAGCATAAATTTGTAGTGAAGGAAGTCTGCGAGAGTGTGAGACTTCCTCCAGAGGCGTTCAGAGGAACGAGTGGAGGAACGCAGCATGCGCGTGTGGGAATTTAGCCAGGGTCTAGGGTTAGAAGGGCAAGTGCGGCAGAGAGAAAGCGTGGGCATGTAGATCAAGAGACGAGGACAAGACAGAGTTGTAGTTCCTGACCAGGTTGTCAGGGTCTGTAGCAGAGCTGAGAGAGGAGAGGGAGGAGATTAAAGTGGACTCAAAGTCAGGTAAGTGAATAGAGCGCAGGTTTCTGCAGAACCGGGGGGTAGATGGAGGTGGAGAAGGGGAGAAGCGAGATAGGGAGAATGAGATGAGATGATGGTCAGAGAGAGGAAAAGGGGAAATGGAGAAATTGGAGAGAGAGAAATTTTTAGTAAAAAAACAGGTCTAAGTAGTGGCCATCCTTGTGGGTGCTGGTTGCAGTCCACTGTTGAAGGCCAAAAGAAGAGGTTAGAGAAAGAAAGCGGGAAGCCCAAGGTAGAGAGGGGTCATCAATGTGGCAATTGAAGTCCCCAAGGAGAAGAACAGGGGAGTCTGAGGAGAGAAAGAAAGAGAGCCAGGATTCAAAGTGAGAGAGAAAGGCAGAAGGGGGATGAGTAGAGGTAGGTGGGCGATAGATGACCGCCACATGGACAGGGAGAGGAGAGAAGATCTGGACAGTGTGAGCCTCAAAGGAGGGAAAAGCAAGAGATGGAGGAATAGGAAGGGTTCGGTAACGGCAGAGGGGGGAGAGCAGGAGCACCACGCCTCCACCCCTGCCATCAATGCGCGGAGTGTGGGAGAAGGAAAGGCCACCATAGGAGAGGGCAGCTTCCAGATCAGTGTCAGACTGAGTGAGCCAGGTCTCAGTTATAGCAAATAGGAGCAGAGAGTGAGAGAGAAAAAAAGTCATGTACAGAGAGGAACTTGTTAGAAAGGGAGCGAGCATTCCAAAGGGCAGAGGAGAAAGGGAGAGAGGAGGGAGGGTGGCAGGGGATGGGTATGAGGTTGGAGACGTTGACACCAGAAGGAGTAGAGGTTGCATTTGGCAGGTGAGGACGAGCGCATGTATGAATAAGGCAGGGACCAGGATTGGGAGAGATATCCCCAGAAGCAAGGAGGAGAAGCATGGAAAGAAAGAGGATGTGTGAGGATGATTTGTAGGGGTGTTTTTTAGTGCAGGGGATATAGCTGTGTGGTGTCAGAGGACGCAGGTAAGAAAGGAGTTCATGTGAACTGAGAAGTGGAGAAGGAAGGAGAGATGGAGATATGAATAGAGTTTGAGACATACTGAGGCTGGTAGAAAGAAGTGCATAATTTGAGAAGAAGTGAAGTCACAGCAAATATAAATGGTAAAGGCAGCATCATAGCAGTAATGATGCAGTCTGGTATAGATGATATCCTCCTTTCCAGCGTAGTTCAAATGCAGGAATCAGGGCCAGGTGGGGTGTTCACTTCTTCTTCACTTCTTTTCAACTTCCTTTTAAACTTCAGTTGTTCAGTAGAGTTGTTCAGTAGTCCTCCCACTTATAATGTGCCACTTCTTCTGTTGTTGTCGTTGCTTTGAGGCCACATAGATTGTATTAACTCTGTGTGACAGTGCATGTGCATTTTGTAATAACACAAAAAAATGGCATAAAAAAGACATACTGTCTTGTTTGCTTTTGTCTCATTTACTGGACAATGTAACCTACAAAGATCAGTCTACTTTGCTCTTACTTCCACGCTTTAGTTTTATTAATTATATCTAATCATTTACTCTTAACTAGTTCTGTTCCAGCATTTTTAAATCAACATTATTTGATCTTACCACATTTATTTACTAATTGTCCTACTTATTTTTCTATTGAATGCTCTGAAATGTTCTCCTACTCCCAGTCCCAGATAATGTCTCTGCTAACCCACAAAATTAGTGCCACTGTCTGGTTTCTGGACTTTTGATTTCATGATAATTCTCAGTAATGGCTTCTCTTCTTATTGCTTTTTTCTTTAATTCTGTTTGTACTTGATCTTTCCTTTGCCTTTGATACCAGATTACATTTGTTTTCCCTGAGTAAAGGATGATTACTTTCATGGTCCCAATCTGGACTCAGCACAGTTGCACACAGTCATCTTTTAACTCTTTGACTAAGTGGTATTTTTTTTACCACAATGTATATTTTTTAGTGTGTGCAGAGGTACACTAATGGAGACTAAAATATGTGTGCAGAGGTACACTAATGGAGACCGATTTGGGTGAAATTAAAACATGGCTTTATTGAGCCTGTCCCTTTAAACACTGTACGGCATACAAAAACAAAATAAACAAGCACCTACTGCACTTTGGAGACTAAATAGACAGTATATGCCCTAACTATCTGTGACTGGCTGGATAGGCCAGTTCCCAGTCCAAAAACGTATAACATTTATCAGGGAGCAATATATAAGAAAGTCTTATCTGACTTTGCTAGTCCGGCATCTCCAGATGCAGGCGTTTTAATCCTGCTGCTTCCAGGAAGTCTGTTGTCAGCACACAGCCCTGGTGAGTGCTTCAAGAATCCTCTGTCTTTGCTCTCCTTTGTCAGCACACTTGTGTGCTAAGGAGTGCCTCTGTCCTCTGTCAGCACAGTTGTGTGCAAGGAATCTCTCCCACAGGAGGCTTTCTAGAGCTCAGATTAGCCAGATGGAGTCTGGTTAATTGTCTGGCTGTAATTAACCAGCTCCCTGCTCGATTCCTAAGAGTATTTAGAGGCAGTTTTACTTAAAGAGAGATAAGTCCCAGTTACAGGTAGTATATTGATTGGCAGAGAGATAATTTACCCCAAAATAATCATCACCCCCACTCTATGACAGTTTGGCATACTACAACAATGTTTCCAAGAATAGTACTAAGGGGTCAATTCTATATAGACAGAGGATGAGACACACACTCAATATCAAGGGTATTAAAGGTGGGGTACTTAGCTGCCGGTGCGCTGGTCCTGGGGAGCTCCTGTAGTCCCAAATGTTCCAGTACAAAGAAGAAGCAGGCACTCGGTCTTACTCAAAAGGAGGTTTAATATGCCATAAAGTCCAACGTTTTGGCAGTCTAATAATGCCTTTCTCAAGGTGAGAAAGGTGAAAAAGGCAGTATTAGACTGCTGAAACGTTGGACTTTATGGCATATTAAACCTCCTTTTGAGTAAGACCGAGTGCCTGCTTCTTCTTTGTACTTTCAATTATATATTTGCCTGAAAAGTCCAATTGGGTTATTTTCGGCCACAAATTCCCTTTGAGTTCTATGGGGACTTTTGTCTGAAACCATACTAAATGTCCACCCTACTCTCCCTACCCCCCCTCTACCTCGAACACCACCCCTGCCAAACACTTACAGTAATGGTCAAAAGCCGTATTGTCCATATCTGGATTATAGCGCATTTGACCATTAACAATAAACCAATAGCCAGCCAATATATAGTATACAAAAGTAATACTTACCCCTGCCAGGATGAAGGCCATCCTCATCTTCATCCTCCTCTTCATGGTACCAACACTTAACTAAAAACACTAGCTACAGACCATTAACCCCTTAATTACCTTAGAGGGTAATAACCGCTATGTGACAGAGTGATGGTGCAGAAACAGGCACTAAAACAATTCTAGTGATCACTACAAATAAAGTGAAATATTAAACAATAAATTATTGGTGAATTTGGTGACTCGAATAGTGCCAAATAAAGTGATTAATAAAAGTTGCAACTCCATGCTCAAACCCTCTGGAAGGGGCTGTTTTCACTGGTCCCAGAAGGTCGATATGTATTCTCGCAACCAAGGGGGAGCATATATAGGAAAAGCAACAACAAAAAACAATCTAAGTGCAGACAATTCAGTTCAATGTGGATTATTGTGGTGAATGACTTGGCTCTTATGTGCAGCCTACTCACAAGATAGTAGTAGTGTATGGGCAACAACAGGTAACTTGGATCTGTGGAATCTTCTATATATAGGCAGAGATGCACTCCCACTCAGATATCAAGACGGTTATAGCATGAAAGGACAAAGAAAAATACCCATGGTGCAGATCAATGGTACAAAATTAATGCTTTATATTGATGATAAAAATTGCGCACTCACAATGTAAAAATAGTAAAACAGCATGTATCACTCAAGGTGAAAGTGGTTAAGGTTGGATAGTGTCAAAGCTCACCCCGTCGCCTCCATTATGTGACTTGTTCGTCTGCTGTCTAGCTTGCGCTGCAGCTTTTGGAACTCAGCTCCGTCGCGGTCTCCAATGCGTCACGTCACTTCCGGTATGGCTTGTGATAGACAGCAGATCGGCACCAATCCTTTCTCTTCCTGGGCGGTTATACTCAACGCGTTTCGCCAATAGGATAGTTGGCTTCATCAGGAGTATCAAGTTACATAACGGAGGTGGCGGGGTGAGCTACGGCACTATCCAACCTTAACCACTTTCACCTTGAGTGATACATGCTTTTTACTATTTTTACATTGTGAGTGCGCAATTTTTAGCATCAATATAAAGTATTAATTTTGTACCATTGATCTGCACCATGGGTATTTTTGTTTGTCTTTTCATGCTATAACCGTCTTGGTAATATCCACTATGCCTAACCACCCTCCTCGTGGCAACTACCCCCATTCTCCACACCCTATACCCCCATCACCACACACAAATGGGCAAAACCCCTAGTAGCTAAGTATGGCTAATAGTGCTTTTGCCCCTTTGTGATTGGAAAAAAAACACTATTAAAAAAAATACATATTATAAGACATTAAAAAATAAACACTAGAAATAAACCCATTGATTGAAACCGTGGTTACCTATTCCTTCAACAGGGCACAGATAGCTAAATTGGCAACCATTGGCCAACTTAAAAAAAAACGTCCCTACCAAACTATACCTTCCCATTTTTTGAGTGATGTGACATCACCTTAAAGGGAAGGGAGCCATCCAATCAGGTACCATATTATTCTGTCCCTTTAAAGTGACATCACATCACTCCAAAACAGGGAAGGCATGGAACATGGTACATCTAGCAATCTGATTGGTGAATGTAACATGTGATTCTATCAAGTTTGGTAGAGAAGTCATTCTCTGCCAAACCTGATGCCTAGAAACATTGTACATCCACTAATCTGATTGGTGATTGGTGGATGTACCATTTGACAGGAAGAAGACAGAGAGTCAACATCTCCTGGACCTGTTCAAGAAAGAAGAAAAGAAAAAAGATAAAAGATAAGAAGAAATGAAAGACGATAAGAAGACCTACTCACCGGTGACTGCTCTTCAAGCAACGGAGGATCATGGACTTCTGTGCCTGAAGCTGTACTTCAAGCTAAGGCTCATTGCTTCATGGGTCATGAGTTGTTGGTTCCACAGTTGGATGATGAGGATGAACCTTCATCCCAACATGGGTAAGAAAAACTATGATTGCATTTGAAATAATTGTGTCTTTTTTTTAAGGATCCCATTCATTGCCAATGTGGTTATCTATGCCCTCGTTGAGGGCATAGAAAACCACATTGACAATAAATAACTTTTTTGACTGCTACTATTTTCCCAATTTGGCTAACAGCACTTTTGCACATTCCTGTGTGGTGTTGTTGGTAGTAGAGGGGTGAGTTAAGGAAATAGTGGACCCAGAATAGGTGGGTGGTTAGGCCTCGTGGGATGGGTTAACTTTTTCATTACCATAGCGGTTGTAACTGCTAAGGTAAGGGAGGAGTTAATCCCTCCCAGGAGGCCTAAAAACCCACCCTGGGGCAACTATAATCTTCACCCACCCCCTTCCACACCAACAAACCAGGTATAGCTATTTAAACCCTTCATTACCATAGCGGTTAGCCACTAAGCTAATGAAGGTTTGTTTTTATTTAAATTTTAATTATACAGTATTGAAGCAGGGGTTCTCTGGATCAGAATCAAATTAAATTCAGGGCCAGGACCACCAGCTTCCAGAGGTACAGGCTCCAGTATGGGGTCTGGTATCTCCAGCAAGTATAATTGTCCCAAGTCACTTGGGCCATTATGCAGGCTATATTTAAACTTGCTGGAGATACCGATACAGAGGTCTGTATCACAGGAAGCAGGGGTCCATGGACCTGAAACTTATGTGGTTAAGCTCCGGAGATCCCCTGCTTCAATACTATGTTAATAAAATAAAAATAAAAACAGCTTGATCGCCTGTAAGAGCTATGCAGTGTGATGCAGTTTCTCTCTACGCAGCTCTTCCAGACTGGAGCGAAATCGCATGGGCATATCGCTTGAAAAGCAAATGCCAAATCGTGCGGTATGTCATTTTTGTACCAAACGGTATTTACCAAGCTATATATCTTACTGAATACTTTTTTCCACAAAATTCATACCATGAGGTAGTAACATGCAAACAAGTTTGATGTAGCATTAATAACATTGAAGCTACAGTACCTGAAAAGGCAGACGGATTACAGTCTATACATTAATGTGGCGGTCTTATCACGCAAAAACTCAGGGGAAACGGGGAAGGGGAAGAGAGAAATATCCTTTAGATAGGGGCACTCCTAAATATACCCAAATTTGATCTGGTTTGCTAACAATATGCGTCCCAGCTAAGGTATCCCTTTGCACAGTAAAACAGTATTGCTTAGGACTAACAAAGATTTGACTGGTTAGTAATGGGTTAAGTTTTGAAGGTCACCAATATCTGGATGTTGGTGAGATCACATATAAATTAAAATTAATTTTAATACATAAAATAATTATTAAACTCAAACTTTAAAAAAAAAAAAACTATTAATATACGAGGGTGATGATTAAATGTAACACGGCTAATACAGACACTGGTGACAGTGAACGTACATATAGTCCCCGATCCAAACTATACTGGCTAAATGCCGATCATGGTTATATCTATAACCAAACTCACAGACAGAAAAAACTGTGATATACTTTTTGCTTTGCCTTTGGATGCCTAGTGCTGATAGGTACTAATAATTGATGAACCTATCTGTAGCTTAATAAATCAGAAAGTATATCACACAACTATTCCTGAGTAACAAATATGTGTATATATCTTCAAATATAGTAGAGACTAGTTGCATGAGAGAATAATTTAGAAGGATGATGCATTCTTATACTCCATACTTTGATCAATGAAATGGCATAACTGGCAAAGGTATGTAACAGACAGTCTGTGCCTTTTGCAAATACTCTGCATTAGGCGCTAATGCAAGCTTAATGTTTCAAAGAGAGACAGTTTGTCGCTATTGATTTTAAGGTATCCTCTACAGCAGATGCTGACCTATTATTTGTGTATTAAAGAGGTACTACAGGATATTGTTTAATTCCAGATCTGTTTAGAAATGACCATTGAGGGATCTGTCTCATGAGTTGTATGAATCAAGATACATACGTAAAACTAGCAGCGCTATATAAGAACATACTATTAAATTAATTAATTAATTAATTAAATAGTGTTATATTACTAAAGTTTTGGCATTACTCCCATACAGACCCTGGGATAGGGCTTGGAAGGGAATAGATAAGTAGCCAGTTATCCCTGGGTTTCCCTTGGCTAACTGACCATTGTCTACTAAGGGGCTAATATTTTGAAAAGTAGATAGAATGTAATTTCCGGAACATTGATGTACTATTGTAGGTATTCACATTGTTATAAACCATACCTGCCGCCAGTTTAAACTGTAACTTAAATAACAACGTTATTTCCCCGTGTTAACCATAGCAGATCTTAGAGAATAGGAGATGCTTATGATAATCCCTCATTTGCATATAATTCGCATGCCATTATCACTAACGTCCATTATAGTTAATGCTATAATCTTTGCGGAAGAAAAACTGGATTAACATTATGTTAATAGGGTTACTTATTATAGCATTACTATTAACGTAACATTAATGTAATGTAACGTTAAGTAGTCTAATGGAGATTAGTCAATCCCACCTTATTAGTAAAATACATGCAAACTAGTAAAGGCAACAGTTTCTAATGAAATACATGGACATATTCAGCTTCATATAAAAAGGGTGAAAAATGTTTTACATGTAACAATCACGTTTTGTAAGATTCTTTGTAATCCAACTTAATAAAACTGTAACTATGCCCTTGAGATATGACTGCAGCCAATACATATCATTTGTGAACAAAACTGAAAGGAAAACTGGGTTTAGTTAAAGAGTATAGTAACTTTTCCACATTTTGATGTGCATTTCATAAGTGACTTATTTAATAAGGCCTTCATGCATTAACTTTTTTTTTTGTCTGGCTATCAATGAAAGAGATGTATTCTCAAACAAGGAAAATACTTGGCTCCACACCTCTTCTCTAGGGAAAAGAGGAGAACATTTTCATAACACAATTCCCCAAAATAAGCAATGTAGAAATAAATCAGTGGAAGAAATCCTGGATCTAGGCAGTGGCTGTTGCAAATATATTGCTTTAGCGCTCACAAAATCTGTTTGTATTAGTCACTTTTCTCTGCAGTGAGGAAAGAGGATGTCTTTTTTTACTCATAGTGAAGTTATTGTTTTTTCTCAGTGCCGAGGATCGAATATTTTAGTCGCCTGTGTTTTCACAAAAAAAGTTTTGAGGGATTTTAAATGAATATGATTGCGCAGTCTATCGCATTACGTTGCATTTGATTATTATATATACTCAGTTCTTTGTATGATTGAATTAAACACATATTTAACAGTGCCCCATTGATGTATCTGGACTGGTACAAATGTAGTGCAATTCAATGTCGTCGTGCAGCACTTGGAGCCAAGCGCAGAGTGAATTTCCCAGACGGATTAACGCAGCGCGGGCCCCTGCTTCTGAATTGGACTTCTGCAGCATTATTCGTACCGGGCCGTTACGAGTCTGTAAGAGCTGCACAGAGAGAAGCAGTCCCTCTATGTGTCTCTCTGCGCAGCTCTTACAGCAGATTTCACTATTTTTTTATTTTTTTTCGTACGCAGTATTGCAGCAGCGGGTCTCTGGAGCTGAACCGTATTAATTTAAGGTCCGGGGACACCCCCCCCCCTACCCCTGCTTTCCAAGTTACAGGTCTCCGTATCGGGTGACGGTATCACCTGCAAGTTTAAATCTCCTGTGTCATGGCCCACGCATTATTATCAGGTCCAGAGACCCCTTGTTTCCTGAGATACAGGCATATGGAGGTATGGGGTGCCGATATCTGGGCCTGTTTAAATGTCCCTGTCACGTGGGCCATGACGCAGATATTTAAACCTGCAGAAGATACCGTCATCCCATACAGAGGCCTGTATCTCGGGAATCAGAGGGTCCCAGGACCTGAAATAAATGCAGTTCAGAACCTGTGCTTTAATACTGTGTAGTAAAAATAATACAAATAGTGAGATCTGTTGTAACAGCTGTGTGGGGAGACACAGAGAAAGGGACTGCTTCTCTCTGCTCTCTCTGCACAGCTCTTAGACTGGTGGCAGCCCGGTAGGATTAACACAGCGGGTGTCCCTTTCAGAAGCAGGGATACCCGTTGCATTAATCCCTTCAGGGCAGCCAGCATTACTCGTCTTTTGGGTGCAGAGGAGTGCGAGCGGGTCGCTGTTGGGCTCTGTTCATCAGCTCTTTCCGTCGTGCCCCAAATGGAACATAAATAGGCCTGCATCTGTACGTCATAACATGCCCGCCATGCAAGTAGCCTTTGTGACATACCAGGTAATCATGCCTATTTTGTTAGTTTGTAGAAGTAGTGGAGTGTTGAATGTGATTTAAACTGAAGTAGAAGGCACTCCACCTCCGTTTTTGTACCTATAGGCCTGGCCGACATTATGTTGTGATTGCTTTTGAAGCAATCACATGGTCATGATTCTGGAAGTCTGGCATCACTCTGGTGCCACTGGACCTCCAGCGCCGAAAAGGAAATCATTGCAGTTCCCCCTGCATGTTTATTTTTTATTAGTTCAATATTTATTCACTATTCTGTAAAGTAGGGTGTCTGATTTCCCCTATCTAGTTTTTTCCTCGCTCACTGATTTTAGCCAAAAACTTAAATTAAAATGGCTGGAAGCCCTTCCACTTAGTGGCTAGTAGACTTCAAAGATCCTAATCGGAGAAGATTAGGATAAAACATATTTTCTGATGTGACCCTTTGTTGTCTGGATGGAGAACCGCTGGGAAATATCCAAGATATCCCCTTCATTTAAAGTAGTTCTTCATTATTGCACAATTGCAATTGGATAGACAAGGTTCCCAATCTTTGTATTGTAAATTTGAATTAAATCCCCCCAGTAGCAGATAGTTCTTCTATATGAAACTATTATATTTGACGAATGCATACTACTAGTGTCTTAGTATTTAAGAATTAGCATGTCAACTTTATATTATCATTTTCTAGCATCATATTTCCTTAAAGCAGCAGTCCCCCTTTTTTTAATCTTTTTTTATTTAAATGTACCTGAACTGCATTGATTTGTGGTCCTCCAACCTCCGGGCACCTCTCAGTTACGAATATATGTGATGGGATGGGCCCAGAGATGAACATATTAAAAGTTTAGCCCAGTCTCTGGCCCCAGTCCATTTGATGGATGTACAGGATTGTTCTGTACACCCATCTACCTGTAGCACATGTGGCCAGCATGTTAGGTGTTAACCCAGTACTGTACAGGAAAACCTTTATTGTATGTAAATCATGTGTGATGTATACTGTAATATGTATTAGTTTGTTTCTTGGGCATGCTAGGCTGGTAATACACATACCCAGCCTGCACACCCAGGAATTTGGGTTTGACTGGTTCCACAAGGGGGTTTAGGACAAAGGAGAGTGGGGATAGGCAGTTCCCTTATCTGTGAGGCATTGGTCCGAAGAGCGGAGACAATGTCTGCCTTGACAGAAAGGCGCCTATCTCATCAAGAGATAGCAAGCCGGCACTGAGAACAGGGTGCTGCTCTCATTGGTCGGTTTGTTATTCTTGCTCTCCTAGCATTTGGCGTCCCGTTACTGCCCCAGCCCAGATTGGCCAACAGAGGCGAATCCTTGCGCTGTGATTCGCACAACACATCGCATCCGTGCTGTGATTGGTTGCTGCCCCGTTCTCAATATTTCTTTATGGAGAGGGTAACACTAGTAAGAAGTGGCCAATTTGAGTTCCACAGATTTTTCCTGGGTTGGCGTGTAAGTGGACTAAGTGTGCCAGTGACACCCAAAGTCGAGGCTGCCTTCTACGTTGAGTGGGAAATTTGGAGTTGCTCAACTGCAACTTTTATCCAGCACTGCCTGCAGACTCTGGACCACTGTAGAAGTGGAAGCTGTGCAGAGGAAAATATTTTGGTGGCACCGGACATCTAGGTGACTAGGATTCTGTATTGCTCTGAGGTTGTGACTATAGCTCCATTAAGTGACTTTGTGCTGCATCTGTTGGCTCTGGCCGAAATAAACACTGTTTATTTGATCTCTGTGTCCTGTCTTGTGCTTGATCCATGAATAAGTCCTGGTCTCCAATAAAAATATATTTTTAACTTTTTGTGCTATGTGACACAAAAAAACTATAAATCCACAATAAAAAGTTGCGACATCATCATCCAATGACATTGCAGCTTTCTGTTGGCCTGCAGGAGCAAAGCTGACCCCAGTGGCCATACTGTGTATGGAGAAGGCTGACAGTATCTTGGGATCCAAGGTAGGGGGCCCTACGATCTGGACATTACAGATTGACTCAGAGGAACCTCCCGGTTCAGGTAGTATAAAAAATATACCAATCCCTACGAAGACTGCTACTTTAACACTTTGAGTGCCAGAGGAGCCACAGGCCAAAAAGAGAACTGCAATGCCTCCGGAACTTGCTTCATCACTACTAATGAAATGGAAAGACTCATCCCCCTTCCATCCGCCATCACTTCAGATCATGCCCTGAGTTTCATAGAAGTGCACTATGTGATCTCTCCTACGAAAACACGCTTTTTGGGGGGCTATAGCTACTGCGTCATTGTCATGGGAGACCAGGACTTTTAACACTTATTTATATTTGTACCGGGATCATTCTAGGCAAAACAAGGTAGTAAAAACAAAATGCAGTTTATTCTGGTAAACCCGCGTAAAACACAAAGAATGACACAAAATACAGATAAAAACACACTTACTGGGGTATGGGGGTGAAAATTTAGGCTCAAATAGGTGCAGGGCGCCTGCTTCGGAAGTCTTATCCTGACTGGGATATACACCCGGGCTTCCTGGTTCTCTTTTCGGCTAAAGATCCTTGCCTCGACCGCTACGTTCAATTCTCAGAACTTGGTCCTGACGCCTGACTTAGGGCCTCATGCAGTAAGCGCTGATAAGGCTGTTATCTGCATTTTCCCGCCAAAATTGCATTTGAGATTCAGTAAGCGCCGATAAGTGGTCAAAATCTGCATTTTTTCTTCCCGATAGAAATTTATCGGCATGCGGCTGCCGATAACTCACTTATCGGCACTTTTCGGCACTTTTTGAAATCGACTGAATTCTAGTAGCCCCGATCAGCTTATCGGTGCTGATCGGCACTCAAAAATGGAGATTTCTATGGCAATTTGTCCCGCCAACTAAAGTTGGAAAGTTGGAGGGGAGAAGGATCGGCAAGGTTGCCGGGACGGCACTTAGAAAAAATAGCTCATCTCTACATCAATGGAGTCAATGGAGCGGGGACTTATAACTTAATAGGAGTGTTTACGTTCTATTGCTCATAATAAAAATGTGCTTGGCATTACAGTGTCGATGTGATTCACTTCATCGTGTCACCGCTTACGTTTATTATTGGCAGAACATTGTACTTTTCTATGTTATGATGATTTGCGTGTCACATTAGTCTTAATGTTATGATGTGTCAAGGTAAACTCCTATAGTAAACTCTTAAAGGAAGAGGTCACATAATATGAAACATGTTACTTAAGTGTGCTTTAAATTATTATATGATGTAACAGATTTCACACATCTAACAGATCCAGCGTATAGTAATGTTGGTATACATTAGAGAATGCTATTAATGTGTAACGCATGATCAAATGTAAATGTAGCTGTTTGTTTTCATGTTTACATGTACTTTGTGACCTCCCTCTTTTGATGACGTCTGCAATTGGACACTCAATAACATTGCATGTTTACATTGTACACGATGCATTAAAATCACTTCATGCTAAGTTATACACAGATCTATAATAGTTACTCATTTTCACACGATTGAAACATAATCAATAGCAAGTATCCTGATGGCATTAAATTATGCATATGCACATAACAATTAGTTCATGTAAACATGTGACAATAACATGCGAAATTAGACATGTTGCAACGTAGTTTTTTAACGTCAATGTCATGGTTGTATGACTGAGTGTTGCGTTCAGAAGTGGTACATGCATTACACATTCCATAAATACTTGCGAATAAATTGTTGTACAAAGCTTAACGTTACATCATTGACAAATATCATGATTGCCTGGTGAACACACAAAAATAATCCTTTTAATTCGTACTGGATACACGTTTGGAGTTAACTACTTGGATATGTTAATGTAACACCTTGCACTTCATCAAGTCACTTGACATCATCACATAGGTATTTAAAGGAGGGCAATTACCTGCGCATTGACAGCTACAGACCTGAAAATGATACGAATGTTCATGAGACGGAGGAAGATTCTATTGGAGGAGAGGCTAGCTGAAGGCCAGGATGTCACAGGCCAAGGAAGGGACAGGGATAGGGACAGAGACAGGGACAGGAATGTGGAGAGGAGAGGGAGAGGGAGAGGGCAAGGGAGAGGGCAAGAAGATGAGAGGAGAAGAGAGAGGAGAGAAGTTGTGCCTCGTCCTCGTTTGTACAGGGAGAGAACCATGTTAGATGGATGAGTGAGGAGGAGATTGTAAGTCGGTATCGTTTGAGTTCAGCAGCAATCTTAGCTCTTTATGAAGAGATACGGGGAGATTTAGATTTTGTGAAAGCCAGAGGTCGTGCAGTCCCTGGGCTTGTTAAAATGCTGTGCTCATTACATTATCTTGCTTCCACGTCATTTCAGAAAACTGTGGGCATAGTGGGCGGAGTCTCGCAATCTACATTCTTGCGGGCCTTTACCCAGTTTCTATGTGCACTGAATAGACACGCTAGGAATTATATTCATTTTCCTACAGAGCACACAGAGTGGCTGGAAGTGAGGAATGGCTTTTATACCATAGCCGGGATACCATGTGTGATGGGTGCAATAAATTGCACCCATGTTGCTTTGATCCCGCCTAGTCAGAGTGAGCATGCTTACCGCAATCGTAAGCACTACCATTCCCTGAATGTACAGGTTGTATGCAATGCCACGATGAAGATTATGCATGTGGTAGCCAAATTCCCTGGTTCCAGTCACGATTCCTCTATCCTGAGAAACCCATCAGTCTTCTATGCTTTCGAAGAAGGCTATTTTGGACCTGGTTGGCTGGTGGGTGAGTACATATTATGATGTGTTAACAAACAACTCTAGTTTTTATATGAACTGTTCAATGTAATAATGTTAATACAAATTGTTTCATTTTTTGGCACGATGGATTATAGGTGACTCAGGATACGGAATTAGGCCTTGGCTGTTGACCCCTGTGGCAAACCCTCAATGTGAAGCAGAGGAGAGGTACAATGTTGCCCATATATCTACCCGATCCATCATAGAGAGGACATTTGGGCTTCTGAAAACACGATTTCGGTGTTTAGATAGAACAGGGGGGGGGGGCATTGCAATATAAGCCTGCTAAAGTGTCAGATATTGTCATTGCATGTTGCATTTTGCACAATCTGGCACTCCGCAATAATTTAAAAACAGACATACGTCAGGGCTTGGAGGAGGAGCATCCCGTAAATTTACCAGCTGACACTGAGCAAACAGCCTGTGGTGTGGAGACACGTCGGAATGTCATAAACACATATTTTTCATGTAAGCAAATACATATATGTTCATAGTACTACATAGATGTATTAATTTATTGTAATGATAAATACATGTATCCAAATACCATTCACTTAGGAAACAGATGAATATGGTTCTCCCACCTTTCTGTTCTCTGCTGTGTGGACAATTGCATGTGGCACCGGTATGTCATTCATCAACAGGTTGTATTATACTTCTTACCACTAAAAGGTGTTGTGTGTACGTGAGGAAATAATGTGTACTAAATCTATATTTTCTGTACATGCTCTTTTTGGTTATGCATACACAATAAACCTACTATGTCGATAGCCAATAGCTAGTGCAAAATGGTTACAATTTTTCTTTTGGAGTGTGACATGTGTGTCACAATGATGTGTAGACTATTGTATATTTAAGATCATATTTGACATATTCTAGATTTTGTTTCATATCACATACAAAAGTGTCACTTCTGTGTGTTGCTTACCTTAATGAACATGTCATGACAATGATTTATATTCATTCATGTTTACTTTTTCAAGGTATATCACTCCAAGGACTGCTCATGGTATGTATTTTAATTCACATCTGTAATAAGATGTGCAAACCTCGATACAGGTATAGTTACAGGATGTATAAAGAGAACGTAATGAAAAAGATGTGACAATTGAAAAATGTTGTTTCTGTATTGTGTCCGTGCGTTTATCTACACATGGTGGTTATTGTGCAGTGTGTTTTCAAATCATTACGTACATTACAAAACATGTAATTTTGACAACGTAACAACATCCATTCATGCACATGAGCGATGTTAACACTCAATGCATGTTTGTATGATATGACCCAAGTGTGGTAAACATCATTAACATTGCAATGTATGTGATTATTTATTCTCTTTCTTCATCTTCATGTTGATTACTACATTGTCACATGTGTATGTATAAGTGAAAGATGTGTGTTGATTTGACGTACATCTAACATTTGTCAAAATGTTAACACCATTCCAAAGTATAGTTCTTTGGATTCTCAACTTTTCCTAAATCATTCAACACAATGACAATGTGGTTAATAAAATTTTTATTTTATTCACGTTAGTTATTCATAATGATCATGATCCTTTATAACTACTGTCAACATATGAACATAAAGGAAGTAGACATTTACATACGCACACATTTCAGCAACATAGTGTGTGTGCGTTTTAGTTTTTGTGTGATGCATGTATTTCTACCAGAAATAATATAAACCTACATAATAATGTTGTTTTTATCATCGGCGTCACATAGCTATGTATGTGTTGAACGTTTACTAATAACACTAAACTATAGTTACTCGTGTGAATTAAATGTGCACACAAATGTTCATGGTTTCATGATCTGTACCTAACATTCATTAGCTCATGCATGTTAGGTTACCACTACAACCTAGGTGATAATATAACATTCACACGACTAAAAAGTTTCTATCACCTCCCTATTGTTATTGTGTACGTTCAGATACAATGTCTACGAGTTGTTATGTAGCATTTACATTCTTTGACAAGTCACACGTGAGAATATAATATATAGTAGATTAATGTGTTTGCTGATTGATAATGTGGGTAGCATATATCACATGACAATACATATAATGTTAGTAGAAATTTAAAATTTATGAATATAAGATCTAACTTCAGTGCTTAGCAACATCATTATGATAATTAAGTGCATATTAAATATTTGCACAATAGGATAACATTATGTAGTGATTGTTAATCTGCGCACCAATCATTGAAAGCATTGTTACATATTTATTATAATAGTTGTTCGCTAGTCGTCACAATCATCTAATATAACGATTGTCCCATCTGAAATCATACATTGGTCCCATGTATTCATCCTCGACATCTGTGAAATACAGCAAACACATGATGTTCAAAGATGGCACATTAATCTATGTTTCAGCATGACAACGCTTAACACATCTCTATATGATTGTGGATATTCACGCATAAGTTACGTACAGGCATACCCCGCATTAACGTACGCAATGGGACCGGAGCATGTATGTAAAGTGAAAATGTACTTAAAGTGAAGCACTCTCTTTTTCCCACTTATCGATGCATGTACTGTACTGCAATCGTCATATACGTGCAGAACTGATGTAAATAACGCATTTGTAACATGCTCTATAGTCTCCCCGCATGTGCACAGCTTCGGTACAGGTAGGGAACCGGTATTGCTGTTCAGGACGTGCTGACAGGCGCATGCGTGAGCTGCCATTTGCCTATTGAGCGAGATGTACTTACTCGCGAGTGTACTTAAAGTGAGTGTCCTTAAACCGGGGTATGCCTGTATATATGTTTAAACTGCAAGGATAAAACTAAAGATACAGAACTATCTCATTTTTCAAATAGCGTTGCTGGCATTACTACTGATATGTTTATTCCGATGCCTGCATACATAATAATGTGCGCGCACAACGTCTGTTGCGCGTGCACGTCACGAATGTGTGGACTAAGTCTTAGTGCATGCGCAAAACGATGTGTATGGTGTGCGTTCAATACATGTCCCTCCATGGTGCTGCTAGCAGTACGCATATCATAGCTGAAAGTTATGATATGAAAGCGAAACAAATTCACTTCTACACACGTACATATCTAAACTTTGTAAACGGACGTGTGCCCACGGCCAAAACGGGCGATCAGCCAATGAGCGAACAAAATACGTGTGACGTCATGTTAAGGCACAGTGAAATGCACGCAAACACCCCTCCCACTGAATGAACATTGGCCTCCAGTGCTGTGCACGCACCGCCCCACCGACACGCGCGCATGACACACTGCACTGACCGTAACAATAAGCTACGGGCACAGCCAATACTGTTTCACGCGCGCACATCGGTTGGAGTTGGGCCTTGCATCGGTAACCTTTTTAAGGACGCCTTGGGACATGACCACGTTCCCACGTCATATGTGGGCGACACTTTGTTTTTATATGTTGAATGCTAAACAATGAGGTGTGTGTGTTACAGTTAGTGTAACATGTTGAAATGATACTTTAAAAGCGATAATAATCTATGATTTAGGACTCCGTCACCAATGTGTACTAATGGTTCGTCATGTAGTATATTGTTATAGGAAATAATGTCTTTGAGCACGCTACATGTAAGGCTGTCTGCAATGTTAAGCTGTATCCACTCATTTGGCTAACAAATTGTGTATATTATTAATGTACACATATATAATTTGAGTAAAGGCATAACGAAATTTGTATTCACCATTCTTGTAGAAGTCAAAACTGATTTGACTGCAACAACTCGCTCCAGGAAGGCACAACTGTAACATCCATGGTTGAGGCAACCGTTGAATCCTGAATCAGACACATCTCCGTGAGGCCGTCATATGGATCTGCAGTGGCTCCTTCAAACAAGACGTCCGGAGGTACGTACAGTTGTTGGTTGTTTTCACATCCACATTGGTATTGGCCATATAAGTTTGAATACATATCATAGTAGTTATGTCCATCTTGCATCTGTTCTTGATGAATGGACGGTGCAGGTATATCAGCAGACGCGACAGTCTGTGCGGCTTCAATGTAACTGGTATTAGGCAAAAATATGCTTTTTAACAGAAGATATGTTCCATGTTCCATGGTAAGTTTAAATGATGAAGCAACATGCCAGCATCCATATTATTAATCTTGACGATCATGGACACGCTCAAAACATTCATTTGCGGATAAAGTGAAACGTACAGAAGTTTTAAAATTTCTTTGTTTGGCTGGTTCTTGGTAGTATGGATTTTTGTTTTGGATCAAGTCATAGATTTCCCACACGGTTGCCTTTTTCTGTGGCGTTGACTCGATTGCTTCATAAATCAAAAATTTGTATGATTTACGTGGATGGTTGTGCAATGTGGAAGCTCCTGCCATTTCTTCTCTCTTCAAGTGTACCGTGTCTAAGTTGAACGCATACGGATGTCTGCTGAATGTGTGAATAGTTACATGTTATCTTCGCGGATTGTTCCAAGGTTATAATACAACCTACACTGGCGACACACTTTATTCGAGCTCGGCTAGTCCCACGAATTCGGGTGTACTCGGGTGTATTGAGGTTTGTGACTGTTTTCTGCCCGAGTGCATTGCGTTATTTTCCAGGCAGGGATTGAAGCATTTTATTCCCGCTGGCTGCAATACTGCACAGTATATATATATATACTGCATTACAATTCATGAATTTATGCCATCTGGTAGACACGCGAAGCATTGCAGCCTATTAAATCCTAATCATTATCATTTAACAGATCAGCCGCCCGTCAGCCAGGCATGAACCATGGCTGGGAAGGCAAACGCAACGGGGCTTGTCAGAGGTGAGGAGCGGCGCATTCCAGGTATCTGCCAGGTACATATTGGGTATTTGCTCGAATAAAGTGTGTCGCAGCAGTAACAGTTATACGCCTAGGTTTTCTCCCACAAGAAATTTGTTACAATAATTGGCTGAGTTTCTTTGTCTAAGATACCCTCTTTTCACAGGAATCAAAACTTTACTTTCGGCTTAGGCAATCAAAATGTGCAAAACAAGTTTACTCTTTTAATTACAATAACAATGTGTGTGAAATCATCTACAGTGCTATAATGAACAGATTTCTACTTACACTTAGCTAAAATTAACCATACACACACATCTCTCTCTTTGTCTCTTTTTCTGTTTTTCTCTCTCTCTCTTTCTCTCTCTCTTTCTCTCTCTCTTTCTCTCTCTGTTTCTCTATCTGTTTCTCTCTCTGTTTCTCTCTCTCTCTTTTTGACTCTCTCTGTTTGTCTCTCTTGATATATATATATATATATATATATATATATATATATAAAAATAAATATATATAATTAGATTGTGACAGAGTGAAGTCAACTCCTATCAGTTACGCCTGGGAGACATATGTCAGAGTGCTTCATCCAGCACTCATAAGGGTTAACTCAGGTGGAAGTTAGGAGTCAGGAAGTAAGCTGACACCTGAGAGACAGCAAGGTAGATAAGGATCTTGTGACTAGCAGTAGCTGGCTCTCTCAGACCAGAGCACATGGATATATGTGCTGCTAGCCAGACGGATACAGCACAATACTTACAGCAGCCATTTGTTTCATTTGTTTTCATGACTGCTTAAAAGACTCTTAAGGTTTAGTTATGGTTTAGCCAGCCAGCCTGCTAGATAGGTCTGCTGTGTTAGTCAGTTTTTCTCCCACCGTGGAGCAGGATTTATTTGTTTAAAGGGACAGTGTACCCGCATGTTATTTTGCTGTGGAGAAATAAAGCCACTGAATGTTTTCATTTATCCTGAAACTACACGTGTGGACTGTTCCCTGACCTCGGCTACAGGCCATCCTGCCACATAGAAATATATATATTTATATATATATTTATATATCTATGTATATTTAACTATATATTGTGTG
Organism: Ascaphus truei; assembly: GCF_040206685.1. Classification (NCBI taxonomy): domain Eukaryota; kingdom Metazoa; phylum Chordata; class Amphibia; order Anura; family Ascaphidae; genus Ascaphus; species Ascaphus truei. The sequence continues at coordinate 49,630,585 of NC_134486.1, read as the reverse complement.
TATATATATAGTATGTATATATGTATATATATAACGGTTGGATGTTGACAGGGACCTGCACAGAACTTGCACCTACTGTACCAGTATCATCCAGAACTGGGGAATGAAGAACTGTTGACTCTGGAGATAAAGTAGCAGCATGTAAAGATCCATTCTCTGATGGGGTAAAGTGAAATTGTTGTTCTCTTGCTGTACTCCGAAACTGATTTGCTTGGCTTACATTCAGAACTAGTGCTTGCAATGTCCTGTTTACATTTTGGATTTCTTTAGGAACTTGGATGATGACTTTTTTAATTTGTGACATTTCTGATATTGACCTTTCATGCATCCTTTCATGCAGTAACATCATCCTTTCAAGCATTGACATAATTTCTGAATGGCGACGATTTTATTCACCCAAGATTCGTTCTTCAGAAGCTGCAATAGCTGAGTATGTGTCACGAGCAGGAGGACTTGAATGCTGTGTTAATCCAGGAGTGTCAACATCTTCATGGTCACTTGAGTGAATTTGTCTTTGAGCGGCAACATCTGGTTCTACAAATAAAGAAAGACATTATGAACTGCCATGGAACTTCCACTTTGTTTTCACTATAATGATAGTTGTTCTCATAGTGGAACACATAACATGTTTCCATAATTTTTTATTTGTGTCCAATTAAAAGATGATGTTTGAAGTAACAATGATGTTTCGACTCAGTGTGAAAGAAGAATGAATGAAAGGTTGTTGTAACTTTACAACTCCTTGCTGATACTTTAAAACACACACAATACATGTTGTCAGGAAACACTACATCTTCTGTGACAATAACTGATGTGAAGTTCATTACATGTGAAAGACATTTATTTTGCATGGCAAATGAAATTCTTCAAATGTACACATTATATGGGCTGCACCTCATACACTCACCTTCCATTCTTGATGATGACCTTGATGAGACAGGTGATGAGACATGTTCAGTGTCAGGTGACACAGGAGCTGCAGGAGCAACTATATAGAAGAATAACATCAGAATTTAATTGTCATGTGTACATAATTAACATGAAGTATCTGTAGTGGGAGTAGTTATGGCTAAATATCAGCATCACATAATGAAATCACAATGATATGGTTAGGGCAATCTGTATATTATCCATCTTAACATAAATGTACATGTGAACTTAATCGGCACATTTATTTTAAACACCATACAACATACAATGTTCATGCAGGAATGCGTTGTAAAATTAAGTGTTCTGTTGTACATACACTGCATACGTTGTGTAGTAATCTAACTAGAATAATGTAAATCACTACCATGAAAGCAAAGTTGACTCTGCTTAGAATTCAGCACCTAATTGTGGAAATGTGTATGAATGTGTTTAGAGATCTGTCCGAACATTTAAGAGAAGCAGGTGTAGCGCTCAATGTGGCTGACACTCAGCAACACATGCAGTGTGTCACTCACAGATGGTACTGGTGTGATAAGGTGGCGTATCTATAACGTTAAAAGAATATATGAGTGAACGAATGACTAACGTACGTTTTAATATATAGTGGACTGGTGGGTGAAAGTATTCAGATAATTACCATTTCAAATTAATGTGATGAACTTCTGTTCACCTTGCCAGCTTCTAACAACTGTAGTCCCTCCCCCAAGACGTGACACCACCCTGACCTTTTATTTGCTTCTACCACCTGTAAGCCGTCCCACATGACTTGACCCTACCATGACCCTGTGATCTGGCTCTGTGCCCGACACCACCCCTCTGTTCACCTCTATGCTGTGATTACATATTAATTGCAGTTGGTTTCACACACCGGTACATGAGCGAAATAAAAATATGAAGTGAGCTACATATGAACACAATTAAATACCATATGGTACATGTTCCTATTTATGCTCACATTATACTACATGAAGCGTAAAAAGAGCTTTAATAAAACATAACGAAATTTGTTTGTGCAAATTATTTATGTTCGTCTTTGAATGCTCAATATTCCATGCAAGACTTGATTAGGCAGTAATGGCCTGTTTATAGGTGTAACATAGATTATCACTAATACACATATATATATATATATAAATATATATATATATTATATGTATATATGTATCGACACATACATGAAATAGTGAATTATGCATTTGTGTGCACAGACACAGTATAGCGAAGTTATACATTACTGTGACAAAGAATGAGTGCGGGTGTGCTTTGTGGTTATGCATGTTAACCCATTGTTTGTAAAAAGATTCACACATACATTCAGCTTTCAACTATAGGGCAAATATGTTGAATGCTTTGTAAAGTAGAAGGTTGCAGTGTGTGTTATTTGGAAGATCATTACACATAATCACTTCATGCAGGTCAAGTTGTGTATGTTTACTCATAATGATGTCATCCACGATAGCTGAGCCAATACATGTTTCCAACACACATATATATATATATATGTATATATGTAATATTTTTTTGTTTTTTTAGGACAACTATATATATATATATATATATATATATATATATATATATATATATATATATATATAAAAATATATATATATAGATAGAGAGAGAGAGAGAGAGAGAGAGAGAGAGAGACATATATACAGATATATATGTAGGTATGCTTATATTGGGAAGAAACCATAAATTTCAGCGGAAATATAGATAAGAACTGTAACATACGACACGCGTAGTACAGTAACATTTGTCACCTGGTGGATATTGAGCTGAACAAATTCCGATATCTCTGTCCCCTAGCAAACCCTCCACGACGACAGGAAGAAATTTTTCCCGCATCTGCTCCTTCAATGGAGTTAACATTAGAGCTTGTGCTGGCAGCCCACCTCCAGTGGCAGAAGCATGTATCCGTTGTGCTTGGATTTTTTTCTTTAAGTTTGCCCTGATATCATTGAATCTCTTCCGACAATTTGCCCGGTCCCTGACATGATTCCCACACGCAGACACAGCCAATGTTATTTGATCCCGCATTTCTTTTCTGGAGGCTGAACTTGTCCGCCCTTAAAATACATACAAAATATATGACGGTAAATATTATTAGAAAAACGAGCAGTTTTCGAAAGTGCTACCTGTTCCAAGAGATACCAAACATGCTGGTTTAGGTTGAATATGTGTACCACATGAGCATTTACGTGTAAACATACAAATCTAAGGAAGCTTGCATGAATATTGTATGAACTTTGGCAAACTTTTTAGACTGATTGTTATGGTCGTTATAAAGCATGAAGGATTATGTGTGTAACAATTAACTTTAATTGATAGATATTAGATAATAATAGTTTGGTATTAAGACATCTCACATGAGATAGGATAACATGTCTTTGAACAATCAATGCAAAGATAGACCTACCTAGTAAATGCCCATACAGAGAGTCATAGTGCTCCAAAATCCCTGTGACAAGAACTCTGTTTTCCTCTTCATTTAAACTGGGATTACGTGGCCGCTCCACACGTTTCCTATGACCACGTGCAGCCACAGAGCTTGGCTGCTGCTGACTAGACTCTCCTTCTTCCAATTTTTTGGATGCCCGGGCTGACTGAATAGACATTTATAGTAAATGCACAACTATAATAAAACATACTTTAATACATATGATAACTTGGGGAGACCCATAGCTGTTAGGGAAATAGGACTGGGATATCTGGGGTCGAAAAGCATGTGTCTGGGGGACATTGGGCAGCCCCGGTGTAATTCAACCCGCGTACCGGCAAATCATACCTGCACGCCGGGGAGAATTAAGGGACTACCGGTAACTTTGGCCCCCGAACTCCATCAAATCAAACAATTGCATTTCTACCCAAATATCCCACCTTGAACTTACACATAGAAAGTTTCATAAGTCTAAGGCAAAGGGAACATGAAAAGTGGAAAAGCAGGGGACACTTTAATTTTTACATGTGATAATACATGGCCCCAGGCATATGGTGCTAGGTCGCTGCCAGGGACCCACGGTTCTCAGGGATAACCAGATAGGCTTAACCTTTATTGTATAGTCTGGTTACCGCCTTACCGTCACAGTCATGTGGAATCCAGAGTGCCAGAGCCCATGAAAGAGTACCTACTGCTGCGGCCCCTCCTATCCTCCTACTTACCCGGATAAATGCGGGGCTTTTCTCCGTTTCTCTCTGAGTTTCCCGCGCGGCGGCCACATCATCAGATATGTGCTAATGGCACGGAAAACTGACGAAAAAAAGCTGCGCCGCCGCATTTTAAAAAATCCTGCGGTGGCGGCCGCAGGAGGATAAAGGCGGCCGCCACTGTATGTTCCAGGCCACTAAAAGGGTTATTTATAATTCAGCACATAATTATAGTCAAAATTAACAACGTTAATGCATGTATTTAAAGTAAATTTGAAATAAAGAACTGACTTTACATACTACATGTATCTCAAGTGTTTAACTTTCAAGATAATTCACTTACGACATCCAAGTGGTGGCGCCCTCCAAATTAAAAACATTGGAAATTTGATTCTTGTTATCTGATGATGTAATCCAATGATTGTTTGATGAACAATTTTCTATGTTTAAAAGGAAGTTCTGCTGCAGGTTTTTTACTAGGAAAGATGATGGATGTTTGGTGGATGACGTGTACGACATTGTGGACAGAGAGAGAGAGGCTGAGGGTGAGGCTGTGGGTGTGACCGGTGATCAGAAAGAGTTGGTTCCTAGACAAGGGACTGTATAGGGCAAGGTAGACTTTAGAGGGCCTTAGGGAAGGGAAGGTGATTGTCCATTTCCGTTTTAACACAGCATCATTTCTGGTTTTGTATCAGATTTTAAGACAAGATTTGGAGTCACACATTGATAGGAGTCATCCGGTCCTGGGCTGGTGAAAATGCTCACACAATTCTTTAGCCTCTGGTTCGAGTTCTGTGGCCACAGTAGGTGGAATGGAACAGTCCACGTTTTCCAGGTATTTCCATAAATTCCTGTGTGCCTTGAAAGTAAACATGGGGTAATATATACATTTCACCTGTGAGAGGACAGCATGGCAGGACTTGAAAACAGATCTTAATTGAATAGTTGGCTTCCCTAATGTGATGGATGCAATAAACTGCACACATTTAGTATTATACCCCTCCAACATCCCATGAGATGGAATTTGAGTTTCACAACCACAAACCTTTTTTCTTCCATTAGTGTGCAGTTAGCATGAGATGCCAACATACACATTCTAAGTGTTGTTGCCAGCTTTCCAGGGTCCTCTCATGATGCCCCTATTCTGCGTCACTCATCTGTTTCTCGTCGGTTTAAAGCGGAAGATATGGCAATGGAGGGCTATTAGGTTAGCTAGGGTAAAAAAAAAAATCTTTACTGCACAGTATTGACTAAGCTGATATTAAAAATAAAAATGGCACAAATAGCTAAATGAAATAAATGATGAACCGTACTGCACTTGTCTTGTATAAAAATATTATTATATTAATAAAACAGACATTTTAGATCAATGTATTAGTCTTAATATTGGTCATTATCTTGATAAATATTTCAGTCCTAATTTTGAACCTTTATTTTGATAGAGGTCCAATATTAGGACCAAAACATTGATCAAAAATGTTTGACTAATAAATATAGTGTTATTTGTATACAAGACCAAAGGAGTGCCATTCATCGCCTTTATTCCAGCCGTTCTTAGTTGGCAGCGGCATGTAGTCTCAAGTTGCCGTGCAACTTCTCTGCAGTACTTTCTATCACAGACAAAAAGTGGAAATTTGAGCACCAGAAACTTAAAGCATTGGGATGTTTGTAGTCAAGCTATGCATTCTGGGTCACAACTTAATTTTTTTATCTGGAATGTACAATACTGCCCATAAACCAAAGTTCCACTCAAGATGCATCACGCTAAGAATGGGAGGTGCCTGAGCCATGCTGCGTCAAATTTTAAATATGCCTGCACTACCAATAAACCTTTAGTCAACCCTTGCAGAGGCACAGCTCATGGGCAAAATGGGAAGGTGGTATAAGTAAGCACTGTTGTCTTTTACATAGGTAAAAGGACTGTCGTATAGAGCTTTATACATCTGCACAAGGATCTTACAGTGGTGAGTGAACTTTACTCCAAAGTTAAAATCCGCTACAAAATGGCGTTTCTTCGCAAGTTCAACTTTCACCAATTTGTCTAAGTTTTAAAAAAAGTTCTCTCTCTCTCTCTCTCTCTCTCTCTCTCTCTCTCTCTCTCTCTATTTTTTTTATTTATTAAGCAAACATTTGTTTAAAAATTAATCTTAACGTATAAAAAGCTTTTGAATTACTTCCATCCAGACCCGGATATATGGGAAAAAGCACAAGAGTTTTAACTTTGTAAAGTCCCAACTTACTGATATACCTCCCCCAAATTCACTTTCATATAACACATGGAGCACACAAAAAAAAGCACACCTGCACGAATTTAGGCAAAATTGTATGCTTTAATGGGGTTTTTGAATACCACAATTTTGAATGAAACTTTGCGGGTTTGAAATGAAATAGAAAAGTTTATCTGAACGTTTGCTGGACGAACTTTGATACATTCACCCATCTTTAATCCTGAATAAGCTTTTTTACCTATGTTTCTATAATGGCACTGTTGCACTATTGGACTAAAGTTTACATGCAGCTACTTTAATTTGTAACAGGAACAATATCTACAATAATATGTTGTGCTAATGGACAGGCAGTGTGACTAGCAAAGTCACTATTGTGCTGAGGATGCTTGTAAGATATGATGGAAGCATGTGTGTGGGTTGAGGGGTATGTTGCATTCATATGTTATAGAATTATTGTTGTTTTACTGCTGTTCAGTCTCTCATTCCTTTTAGTAAATATAAACCCATTTGAAGTGCTGTGTGTGCCTGCCATACATGGACACACTGGATGGTGCCAAGTTTTAAACAGAACTGTCCCCATAGCCTATTCAAGAGGCATCTTTCTGAACTTGAGCACTGTAACTTTCCATTTGTGGAAGGATGTTGGCTGAGAAGCTATTCCAGCAGAGGACTAGAATTACATTTTTATGAATAAATTGCACATTCATGGGTGAAGGCATAGTCTTGTGGTTAAGGATATGGTCTGCACAGTGGAAGACCCAGGCTAGAAGCCAGCCACACTTTTATATAACTATTACAGATATGAAGGGTTTTGTTTGGGAAATTTCACGCAAAAAAATCACCAAGCGTTCAAAGTCAATGGGCATTACAGAGTACAGGCATACCCCGGATTAAGGACACTCAATTTAAGTACACTCGCGAGTAAGGACATATCGCCCATTAGGCAAATGGCAACTTACGCATGCGCCTGTCAGCACATCTTGAACAGCAATACCAGCTCCCTACCTGTACCTGTACCGAAGCTGTGCGCAAGCGTTGAGACTATAGAGCCTGTTACAAATGCGTTATTTACATCAGTTATACACGTATATGACGTTTGCAGTACAGTACATGCATCAATAAGTGGAAAAAAGGTAGTGCTTCACTTTAAGTACATTTTCGCTTTATATACATGCTCTGGACCCATTGCGTACGTTAATGCGGGTTATGCCTGTATATGTCATCAGGACACGTGAGCCTTTATATACCTGCTATTAAGCAAATTTATGGTGAGTCATGACATTTCATGGTAATATGGTAAAAATGTTGCACCTTAGTATATTTTTGTGTATTTCCAAGCATTGTGAACTTTCACGACAATATTGCAATAAAGCAACATTTAAAAAAATGCAGAGCAAATGTAAAGACATTCATATATCTCTAGTACCCATGCCCAGCTTACACTTCCTGTATCTCAAAATAAAAAAGTGTTGTGCAAACATTTTGTTGTGATTAGTTTGTCTTTGCAGAAAAACAGTGAGTGCACCAGGTTATAGAATGCTTTAAAAACACATTTTTATTATATATTGCTTAAAAACAATATTTTTGGCATCTATAATGTCCTTTTCCATATACTGTAGGTGCTTTTCCAAGTATATTCTGTGTGGAAGACGCAGATAGTTGCACTCTCAGACAACACAGATAAAATAACTGTTCTTGATTTGCTCTGTACTTTCTTAACTTGGGATTGACTTTGCAAGTTCTTAATGCAATATGGAAAGTGTATAGTACAGGAGCACAGCCAAAATCCAAGGATAAAAAATTAGATATTCCAAGGCAACTCCAAATAGAGATGAATTTATTGTGTTAGTTCACAATGAATAAGGGTGAAAAAACATACCTACGCCTCTCTCTCTGCCCCTGCCTCTCTCTCTGCCCCTACCTCTGTGCCCCTCTATCTCTCTCTCTGCCCCACTCTCTCTCTCTTCCCATATCTCTCCCCCTCTCCCTCTCTGTCCCCTGTCTCTCTCCTTCCCTCTCTCTCTATCTCGCTCTATCTGACCCTCTCTCGCTGCCCCTCTCTGTCTCTCCCTCTCTGCCTCTCTCTGCCTCTCGCTGCCTCTCTCTCTCTGGGGTCTCTCCCGGGTCTCACCTCCTCTCTGGTCTCTCTCTCTCTCTCTGGTCTCCTTCTGGTCTTTTTCTCTCAGTGGTCTTTTTCTCTCTCTGATTTTTCTCTCTCTTTGGTCTCTCTCTCTCTCTTTGGTCTCTCTCTTTGGTCTCTCTCTCATATATTTCTTTTCCCTCTGATGTATTTCTCTCTTACACCATTTTCTTTTTGTGTCTCTTCTTTTCTGTCTTCTTCTCTTTCATGTTTGTTTTACCCCTGTGCTTTCTCTGCCTCTCTGCCTCTCTCTCTCTCTCTCTCTCTCTCTCTCTCTCTCTCTCTCTCTCTCTCTCTCTCCCTCTCTCCCTCTCTCCCTCTCTCTCTCTCTCTCTCTCTCTCTCTCTCTCTCTCTCTCTCTCTCTCTCTCTCTCTCTCTCTCTCTCTCTCTCTCTCTCTCTCTCTCCCCTCTGATGTATTTCTCTCTTGCACTTAATTTTCTCTTTGTGTCTCTTCTTTTCTGTCTTCTTCTCTTTCATGTTTGTTTTACTCCTGTTCTTTAACCCTTCCCCTCCCTCTCACCTTTCCCAGCCTATCTCTAAGGCTGCAGCTCCAGTCCCTTGCTGCACTACTTCAGGCCTCACCCCCTGACATAGGCCCCTCCCACCTACAGGGGCTCTGCAGAGGAAGGAATTTCCCCTCTGTCCTCTCTAGTCATCTCAGGGCCCTGGCCCCTGATCCAGGCCCTGCCCACCTGCAGAGGAAGGGATTTCCCTCTATGCTTCCTGCCCGCTGCAGGGAATTAATGTGCGGGCAGGGGGCCTGGCCGCCGACAGGGGAGGAGAGCAGGCCCCCCAAGAACATGTGCCCCCGAGCTTTGCCTGGGCTGCCCGGGCTATAGATACGCCCCTGCACATGGGTAAAATCTGCGGACGGTTTGTTCCAACATGAATCTGTGCGGACTAGTTAAAAAAAACCCTATGCGGCTCGGTTATGCAGCTTTAATATAACCCCCCAACTGGTTTAACATAAATCCATTCTGCAGATTGTGTTTATTTTGTCATGCTAAACTGAGGGTTAATCCATAATCAAAATGCACAATCAGACCTACTACACTCATGTGATGTGGCCACGCTTACTTATTTGCACAACTATTTCATATAGGAGAGGATGAGACACAGGAGCCTGCAGTGAGAGACAGAGACACACACAAACGCATACACACACAGTCACACAGACACTAGGCTTTTAAACCCAGATTGAAAGTGTGCCTGAGGAACCGTCTGCTCCTGCACCTGTTCAGCCTGTGTTAATGGAACAGTTTGTTGTGGAAAGTTGCCCTGTTTCAGCAGAAGCAGGTAGTAGCGTTGATTTGGGGTTTATGGGGATTCTTTGTTAGAAACTCCGATATCAGTGTCACATTTGTCCCCTGCTATTTCCTCATTGTCATCATTGACCTACTTGAACAAGTGCGGGCTAAGGAGCAGATGCAGATGGACGTGTTGTGTGCAGTTGTAGGTTAAGCTGGTGTTGAGGTTGCTGGAGTAGGTTCCATCTCCAATCTGGTGTGGACCACTGTGGCACTGTATCTGTATCTGGGTTCCGCTGCACGATCTGAGTCGGCTATACCCAGCACCTCTAAGGCTGCTTCTGCTGCTCTAGCTTGTGTACTGGAAGTTTCAAGAGTTGGAAATGTCAGGGTTCATGAGGTGGAACCACAGGCAGGAGGAGTGGGTAGTTATAGCAGTGAGGAGGTTGTGACTGCTGTACCGTCTGGTTCAGGGAGTCCCCCTGTTCAATTTGGAGACGATGAGGGTGACATTGGTGATGGTGACTCTCCCGGGTTAGCCTAGTGAGGAGTCATGCCCTGGAAAAGATGAGGCAGATGAACACGAGCGAGCCTCTCATCAAGGTCATGGTATACATCCCCAGGTTTTCCCTCCTGGCATTCCAGACTTCTCTACTAGCTCACAGGCATCACAGGGGTGCTGTCACCAGCCAAAAGGAGCCACAAGCATAGTTTGAACACTTCAATTTTCCACACCTTGTCTCATTGAGCTCATTTGAGGTGGTCCACTGTGTGCTTTGTGAAGCAGCGGTGCATAGGGGCAGGTGAGGAGGATGTCTGGGAACGAATGGTCTTCTACAACATTGCATGTTTCCGAGAGGCTACATCAGTGACCTGCTGCATCATGTCTGATCAGATGTGATGATCTGGCTCCGGGTCATCGTGGAACAGCAAGCACCACGACCTCCTGCTGAAGGAGGTATCGGTCACCCACTTCTTCTCCATGACCATGGCATACTAGGCAAGTTACACAGTCCATCCCTGGTGTGACTGTGTTGCTTCTCCATTCAGCTCCCTGCCTGTGGAACCTCCTCCTTATCCCCACCTTTATCACCATCACAGTGACAATGGAGACAGGGAGTGACAGAGAGCGGAAGTAGGCCTCAGAGTGAGAAAGTGTCCAGTGCTAAAGAACAGATATATTGACCCTTTGCGTTGCATTCTATGAGAGGGGTATGCCTGTACTTAGGGCATGTTGTAAATAGTGGTGATAGACTTGATGAGACGTGTACAGGGTTCATCGGTGAGCATTTCAGACTGCACTACCCTGTAACGGTGCTCAATACAAACAGGACTTAGACCTCGAGGCTGAGCTGGGGATGTATATAGCCGCCACCCTACAACCACAAGACCAAATCCGGATTGCAGAGTAAGGGTCATGTAACCAGGTCCGGTTAGGAGAGTTTGGGTAAGTCCTGGTACTTTCCATGTTCAGGGGTTGGAGAGAGGAGAGTAGTCGTAATCTATTAGTCGTAGTCGAATGAAGAGACAGCGGGAGTCCAGAAGCAAGCCAAGGTCCAGGGGCACAGAAGAGAGAAGTCCTGGTACGAGCAGGGGTCACAACGAAGGCAAGGCACAGCAACAGCAAAGAACAGCACGGGTACACAAACAGGAGTTTATGCTCAGCCAGTCTGTGGGAGGACTGGCTCAGTACTAAAGGGCAGGCAGCCAATGGTAAAGGTAGCACACAGCTGCAAGATAGCGAAGAGAGCCACCCCTTAGACATATTTTGTCTACTGAGGCAAGGACGGGAGGAAGTGTAGGTGAGGAGTAATTGACAGCATTAACCCCTTATGTACTTCTGGAATTGCGGCGCAGCTGAGTATTGGAAAGAGGAGCATCCTCCGCTGTGTCGCAGAAGGCGGTGCGGGGGCGGAGCCTAGGTCCGGTGTCGGCAATCGTATTGCAGCACTTGCACACAGTGCACGTGTGAGGAGCATCACCCAATGCATCACGGAGGAGGGACCGAGATCCAATCCTCACACACCCCCGGCAATTCCACCATTTGGATTTGGAGAGTTCGTGGTCAACCTCAGAAAGTACTAATGAACCTGTCCTTTTATTGCGCCTCCTCAAGTATGTGGCGATCGAGATCCTTCATCCACTCCATCCTCATCCTGAACGCAATTGTCTTGATCACAATTAACAATTGAAAAGTTAATTCTTCAGACCTACTTTGTCTTTCAATCACTCCTGGACCACAGTCTTTTCTGTCGAGAGTCTGCCACTGGAGAACAGACTTATATTAAGTGTCAAGATGGTATGTGGATTGTGTACTAGCTTCTGACACTAGTGGCACTAGACCTTTTTTAAAGTTTGAGGTTTTGTTGTGGTGCACTATCATCAATTGTTTATGATGATAGTGTTGGATGTTACACAATCGCTTACTACCAGAGTGGAGTTATCTTAGGACAGTATTTTTCTACTTTTTGTTTATTAAGGAATCCTATAAATATATTGTGATATTCTGAGGAACCCCAACCCTCTCTCATAGTGTGTCTGAGATCAGATGCATTGTAAGGAACCCCAACCCTCTCTAATAGCGTGTCTGAGATCAGATACATTGTAAGGAACCCCAACCCTCTCTAATAGCGTGTCTGAGATCAGATACACTGTAAGGAACCCCAACCCTCTCTAATTGCGTATCTGAGATTGCAGGGAACCATTTAGGGATGTCCAGGGAAACCAACGTTTCGGTCCCCAAAGGGACCCCTTAAGGGGACTGAAAGGTCGGGCTCCTGTGTGTTATGTGTCAATAAACACCCTCTATTTGCATTAATTTTGTCTGGTGCATATAATTAGACCATTATGGTATTTTCTTAAAAAATATATATATATATATATATATATATATATATATATATAAATATATATATATATATATACTGTTTATAGCTATATATGGATAGATGTATTTGTGATACTTAAATTGGATGAACATATATGTATCACTCACCTCAACTCCACAGCGATGCATGGTCTCAGAGGCTCCATACCTCTGGATGGTGCTTGCCCTTGGTAGTATTTGTTTTTCTTTCCTTGGTAGTATAGGGCAACACTGTAGTTGAGTCTGATGTTCCCTCAGTCCAAAGACTGAGGGTGAGCACGCTCATCCTGCTATAGAAGAGACTGACAGCTCTCTGTCTCGTCTCTCTTCCAGAGCAGAAGCAGGATCAAATTTGGTAGTCCCCTAATTAGGATAGAAGGGGCGGGCTCATAGTCTATACCTATTCCTGAGGCTTACACAGGCCATGAGTCACCACCTTACTCCTGTCCATTATAGAGGAGCATGGGTGAGGGCACAAACCCATAGAATTAACCCCTTATAGCCTGCAGCTTGTAGGACTTACATAACAGGATGGGGAAAGATAGGCAGAATATATATACCCTGTCACATTTATAATACCCTCCCCTTTAATTTACTGATGCTGACTGTTTATATATTTTGTGTATTGTACCCACTAGATTAAACCCTTGTTCAATTGCTCTATTGTCGTGATTGAGTGTTAGCCCACATGATTTTTGTAACTTGTGACCTACTGTATATTGGGATATTTGCTCAGACGCTATCCACTAGTGAGTTCAGGCTGGGGTTGTTGCTGTATGTGCCTGGTGATTCAGTAACTTGCTGAGTGCTCTCTGGGAGCTCTAGAATTCTCTAGGTTAAGTGGAAATTCCAGTGCCCCCAGAGATCACCAGGGTAATGGAGGTTCGGTTGGGATCATTGTAATCTGGGTCCCAGGCATTGGAGTGTGGCTCTAGGGGTGGGACCCCTAGTCATTCTGGGTGGTAGCTACCCGCCTAACAAAGTCAGGTTAGGATTTCAAGGGTGTAGTCTGGGTCAGTGTTCCCAGGATTGGGTGGGGTGTATCCCAGTTATAGGAGCATGGCTTTTGTAGTGGGCCCTCTAATTGTTCTGTGGGGTCATGCTACCATCCTGGCAAAGTGAGGCTAGGGATAGCAGGGTATGTTTTGGGCACCTTTTTGCCCTAGCCTGAGTGAGATACCTCGCAGTTAGTAGGACCGAGGCACGTGCCCAGCAGGCAGAATCTAGACAGACTCAGTATACAGGTGACCCGCTGTTTTGGGTACCAACGGTCTGGCGCTCCGGCGTTATCAGACCTCTCCGTGACGGCCGTTCGTCACAACATCTATTTATCTTTCTCATCTGTGGATCACAGATTGCGGTTTTTGGTTCAAATTATGAATCCGTCATGCAAATTTCCAGTAATAGAAAACAAAAGGCGAAATAGCCAATTTGAGACTGACCCGCGGAAATCCACAGACTGAAAGAAGGCGAGAAGAATTCCAAATTTTGCCCATCTGTACTTATTTCTATGTACATCCATGGAACCCTAATACTTGCACCTTAAACATTGTACCGTATGCTAACTTAAAGACTGAAACAGTGGTGGTGAACTTGTGTGTGGTATGTGAATGCACTCAAGAGAATTGAAAACCAATAAACCAATAAATACACATAATAAGGTTACACTGAACCAAGATGCCCCATGGTTTTCTATTACTAGGTGATACAGTAGTTATATTCCACAATACCTATTTGCTGTAAGAGCACCATTGTAAGAGCATTTTGAACTTGATATAGGTTAATTATGTCAGTGCAGGCACTCAGGCATAGATATGGGTCAACTGGGTCAGCAGTTTCCTTTAAATACGTCATTTTCGGATTCTTGTAAGTTTTCATTCAGGAATAAGATCAAGCTGAAACCCCCAGCAGCACTGTGTCTGAATGTGTATGATAAAAATAAACATGTGAGTTAGCTCCAAAGTTAGATTTCTCCCCCCCCCCCCCCCCCCCCCGATCTTGCACTTTTGTGGTGAATGCACAATTGTAAAGATTTTTCCAGAACTTGATAAAATTGAAAACATGGAATAACATTTTTTTTTATTGGAATTTGTTGCAGTAAGATCTTCCCGCACACTGAGTCCATTAACTTGTTTGCTCGGTGACAAGGGTAATGTTTTTAAATTAAATTGATCAGCCTCTAACTTGGTACTCTTTTAAAGATCTTTGAAAGCATTTTATTGGGTGTTGCATTTTTTTAAACCCAAAAAGTATGCATTGTGCGTATACAGTATAGATGCGTGAGCTGCCATCTTGGATTTAGTTTTGTGCGATCACTTCAAATTATTTATATAAAGAGTTCGCTTGAATAGGTTTTGCCATTGGACTTTTGATAAGAAAATCATATAATGTTGTCAAACAATAGCAAATTGTAGGAGTATGATGGCCCAGCAGGGATCCTGTGAGAACATGTCCATGCCCTGCTGGGCCATCATCCTCCTACAATTTGCTATGTTATCACATACTGTAGCATGCAGATTTTATACTAGCGTCTGGCCGTTGAGGTAAATAAAGTACCACAAAGTGAAGCTGATAAAAGAATTTTTACTTTTTACTGAAATATTAATTATTTATTGAGATAGACAAAAGTTGAAAGTGAAATCTGCATGTCATCCTAAATCAGCCATTGTACAGTATACATCACAAAATGGTATGTATATACTGCTGCGGCAGCTTTTATTCTAACTAATCGCCGGTTTTTCCCTGGCTTTTTCCTGGAATGCGACGCTCTTCACCTGGCGCATGCCACGTTCATTTAGCGTTTCCCAGCCACGGGTCATGCGCCGCTGACGCGCGGTTGATGCGTTTATTGAGAACGGTTCGGATTTAATAGGTTGCAATTCTTCGCGTGTCCGCCAGATGGCAGATATTCATGAATTGTAATGCGCATGCGCTTCAGTAATGTGTCGACTTGCAGGTGTTTCGTTTAAAAAAGATACCACAGTGTGCTATTGTAACTTGGCCTTGAGACTGAAGGAAGAGGTTGCAAAAATGTCTCAATTCAGGCTTTTCATATTAAAGAAAGACAAAGACCAGTTTCAGTTACAGTATTCTCCAGAGACCCGCCCGCCATGAGTGTTCAAGTGCAGCCCGCTTTCCAAAAACCCGACAGAAGTTACGAGTATTTGATATGGGCCGCGATTAATGCAACAGAGGATAAGATTGCAACAGTTGTTCAAATTTATCAGTATTTTATCGAAAACTAGGACATTTACAAATTTTCGCCAACTCCTCATACGTGGAAGCGTGCAATAAGGAAAGGTTATGTAGCGATCCCTGTTTTTATCGTATTGAGCCACAATTTGTTGGAGAGTATTGGTGTGTATCACCGGCTTTTTCCTTTCTCTATGATCATGATGACGGCAAAAGGCGAAGGGTCATGTTAAAACCAACTAAGAAACGACAGTCGCTGCCAAGCAATGCACCAGCACCGGCTTCCAATGACGGTCCCGCCGTCAGTGACAACCCTGAGCCTGAGCCGGATTTCGCGTGCAGTTTTGATCAAGCTTGCATGTACCTAAGCAATTTCCAGCCTCATCAGCTGACTACAGGTGGACTAGACCCGCTGCAAACTATCGACGTGGATGATCAAGAACGCTGGACTGGCAGTGGAACAGCGCCAGCGCCAGCTGAATGGGAAATACTATGGTGAGTATTGTTGCCGTATTATTTTCTGTGTTTTTTTATTTTGACAATACAGTATCAATATCGGTGCGATTCAAAAGTCAAGTGATTTTCCTGTAAGCAATATCATTGGCTGAGCGGCTTCTACAGTACTGCAGATACTGAACAATTGGTGGAACGCTAGGCGCATGCGCATTGGAGCCTTCTTGAAACGCATATGCGTGTCATCGCATCGACGGTAGGCGCATGCGCATGTGAACATGAGATGCCCCCAGAGAAAATTATTGGTGGGACTGGCTGGGAACTTCTTTAGGGGGCTGACCATTACAGTAAAACTTTTCTTTTTGTTTTTCCTCAGAAAAGAAAACGGCTTATGGAGGGATTTCGATGGATAATATCGCTTTGTGTAACAATGCCTGCACATTGCTGAATCGGATTTAAAAACCCACGTACCGGAGTCTACAGTTTAGTTGCTGTTGTTATTGAGGATAGAATATAGGATAGAATACTGTACCTGAAACAGTATGCTGATGTTTTCCGTAGTAACAAGGCATACTTGTGGGGTGCACCAGCACTCTTCACCCTATACTTCTCCCTGAGCGCCGGTGGCAGATCGCACAGGGTAATATCGGGCACCGTATCGATGCGAGCGACTGTAGGTCTTTTGTGAGCGGGTGTGCTTGAGGCGACGGGCGATGGTAGGTTGTCTGGGAGGAAGCTTTCCTCCTGTCTTGGTCACCGTGTTGTCTCCTGGCGTGGTCTTGATGGGGTTGTCATGTCCTCCTCAACGGCATACATGTACACTGCATCTTCTGGTGGAGGGGGTGCGCTTGGTGATGGAAGGGGGTCGAAGGTCCCATTCATCACATCCATGTCACCCCCCTGCTCCAGTGTCGGGGAAATAGGGGCATTAACACAGAGCAAATAATGTATGCCCGCTATGTCAGCCTCTATCTTCTCCATCCGTCGATCCATCCGTTGATCCATTTGTAGCATCCGTTGCTCCACATTTAGCATTGTCTCCAGAAGCAGATCTATCTTTGCCAGCACAATAGAATTCCCGGGGAGATCCACAGTTATCCCATTCAGCATCTGGTCTAACGAGCTGCTTCTTGTGCATGGCGTGTGAACATCTGGGGGGATGGGTGCAACGGAGGATGAGATGGGGGTTCCATGGAGAGAAGCGGCAATGACATCGAAGAAGAGTGGAGGAGGTGACCTGTGGATATCCGGTAGAGGAGAAGCGGCATCATCGTCGAAAAGGGATGGAGAAAGTGACCTTTGGATTTCCGGCCGAGAAGCAGAGTCGTCTAAGAGCAAAGGAGAAAGTGACCCGTGGATTTCAGAGGCAGCATCGTCGGATAGAACTGGAGAAGATGGCCTGTGGGTTTCCGTGAGGGCGGCGGCAGCATCAAGGACGAGGGGTGGAGAAGACGGGCTGAAGATTTCCGGGACAGCGGCGGCAGAGTCGTCGAAGCGTATGTGAGGAAGTGGTCTGCGGGTTCGATGGGTTGGCTGCCAATCGTTTTGCGTCGAGAGTACATCCCCGTATATCTTCTTGACATAATAAGGCTGACGTCTAGGAAAACCCTTAGCCTTTGGGGTCAGCAGAAGGTTTTCTTTATTGGCCTTAGCCTGTCGCTTTTGCCTTGGCGTGGAAACGGCAACCGCCTTTCGCTTTTTCTGCTTGACAGGCACGGCAGAGGCGAGTGGGTTCCTGCGTCCATAGAATCGGGGTTGCTCCATGGAAGCAGGTGGCACAATGCAGTATCTGGACAAGGGCAAGTTCAGTTAAGATCATGGAGTGGTGGGCTATGCAAAGTGTGTAACATTTTATGCATGGCGACCAGGTACAGGTGTTGAAAGTGGGCGTACTCTAATGTGAGTCATTACCGTATAAATTCACCATCCATTTTGTGGATTCACTGCACATTGAATACACATCGACTAAACATCGAATATACGTTCTTGTGTTTGTATTTCTTTCTACTCGCAGCAATGCCTGTTAAAAAGATTTCCAAGGAGCTCAGCATGCGAATTAAGGACATGTACACGAGTGGACACCGAATTGCTGCTATCCAACGCTGGTTGCTACTTCTGGCATCGTTGTGCCAGCAACCACCGTGAGCTATCATGCACACGGAAAAAACAGAGACCGCAAAAGGGCACCAAGGGTAACTAACGCGTAAGTATATTTATACAACTTTAAAATAAAATTAATTTTAATTTAAATCTAATAATTTTGTTATTTCTGTTGATTTATATTACAACAGTATATATATTTTGTATATTTATATTACAACATTATATATATTTTGTATATTTATATTTATATCAGTACAGTATATATATTTTGTATATTTATATTTATATCAGTACAGTATATATATCTTGTATATTTATATTTATATATAAATTTTATATTGCTGCATATTAATAAAACAATATATTTTCTTTAGATTGTAGGGAGACAACTCTTCTGGTGGACAAAATAAGTGAGCAGAATGATGAGAATAGTGCATTAAGGGTCAAAAACACTCTGCAGGAAAAGCACAATCTGACTGTATCCGAGAGCAGCATAAAGAAGATGAGACGCAGCATTGGATGGAAATATGGACGTGTGAGGTTAGTACTGGACAGTACAGGAGGTAAAAGTGTTTTTTAGGAAACTGTACTGTACCGCTAAAATTATTTATTCCTTGTCATTACAGAGCGGACCCCATGATACGGGACGCAAACAAAATCAAAAGAGTGGTCCAGGCCCAGGCATGGATCGACAGTGGGGAGACTTTCCAGGATTGCATATTCACTGATGAGTCTACTGTGTCGCTGGAGAGATTTGCAAGCTTTGCATTACACAAAAAAGGCCGCATATCTTTGAAGCCGCGGCCAAAACACCCCGTGAAGCTGCATGTCTGGGTGCCATCTCTAGGCGTGGACCAGGATGCATTATCATCTTTGAAGGTAAAATATATCAAATATAATGTAGCCTTATGCACTGTACTTTACTAGTGTAACCTTACTGTATGCACTTTACTGTACTATTGTGCAGTTTTTTGAGCACTTTTCTTTTCTTGCTATAGGAATAATGAATAAAGCTTTCTTCCAAGACAACATTGTCCCTGAGATAGTGCAATATATCACACGCGAGTTCCCGGATGGTCACCGCTTCTACCAGGACAACGATCCGAAGCACACCGTGTCAACAGCGCATATCCTTGAGCGCGGTATCAACTGGGTGAAGACGCCAGCGGATTAAGTGCAGTAGAGCTTGTCTTATTTTCCCCCCACTGTTTTTACTGTGTACTGTATCTCTTAAACTAATTGTCCTTTTTTTCCAATGACAGATCGCCAGACTTCAATCCGATCGAAATGGTCTGGCATCAGCTGAAGGACCATATCCGGAAAGTGGCGAAACCCTCCAAAAAGGACAAGTTGTTGAAAGGCATAATGAGTTTTTGGAACGATGTACTCACCGTGGAACGCTGCAATAAATATATAGACCATATTGCCACTGTGTTGCCCATTGTCATCGCGCGTAATGGGCAAGCATCAGGAAAGTAGTACTGTGCTGTAGTATTGTAAGTATTGTATTGTAAGTACAGTATGATACAGGTAATGGCACAGATTTTTTGTTTCCCAATAGTCAGAGTATACAGTAGTTACAGTTTTTTCTTTACAGAGAGAGCAGCACCAGCCATCAGGTGTATTTACAGTATTTAACAGTAGTCAGAGTATACAGTAGTTCCAGTATAGACTAGTTTGACAGTACTACAGTAACTGCCTACTAACTGCTCGATTTTTTTCTTTCCAGAGAAAGCAGCACCAGCCATCTACAGTAGTACTACACATCACACAATGCCATAATACAGTACGCACATACTGTAACAGCACAAATTTTTTGTTTTCTTGTCGTTTCAGGAAAAAAGGGTGGCCTGGGGGAGGTGGGGTTTTGTGTCCAGTCTAATCAGTTTTGTACAGTAAAATGTACAGTATATAAACAGCAGTATTGATGTACACAAAACCTCTCCTCTCTCAATGAACTACTGTACTGTACACGGATGAGGAACAAGATAAAGGTGGAAAAAATAATATTACTATGTATACTGTATATATATATATATATATATATATATATATATATATATATATATATATACAGTATATATATATATTATACATTACAGTATATATATTATTAAATAATATTCTTATAAATGTGCATAATTCATGTTTCTCCATGTTTTACAAGTGTTTTGTAAATGTTTATCCAATTTCAATCTGCCAGAAGAACTTAATAAAGACTGCATTATGTATTATTCATGATTATTTTTATATTTGTATTTTTTTGTTCCTGATGAAATAAAATAAATATTTATTCACATTCCTGGTAGTCATAATCATTGACAACAACCACACCCCCTCCCCCCCACCCCTACGGTATAAGAATGAATGACAAAACAACATGAATCAGTTAATGTTTTTTTTTACTCTCAATTCTCACAATGCTGTGTACATCAGATTTACATTTCAAATTCGAGAAGGGATTTTCCAAAGCGTTACCATAAACAAAGCCTCAAAGGGTTTGGGGGTTTGGGTGAGTCATGTGCAGTAATCAGCTAGCTCCCATCTCAAAGAGGCTTAGAGTATACGCAGGCGCAGTGAGGCGATTGACGCTCGGCTAGGGACGATTAAAAACACAATGACTAACTTCAGAAAATGAATGACTCTGTGGAGGTGTCTGTCGAATGACTCTGTGGAGAGGGGGGGGGGGTTGGGTGACTCATGCGCAGTAAGCAGCTAGCTCCCATCTCAAAGAAGCTTAGAGTACACGCAGGCGCAGTGAGGCGATTGACGCTCGGCTAGGGACGGATTAAAAACACAATGACTAACTTCAGAAAATGAATGACTCTGTGGAGGTGTCTGTCGAAAATAGTTTGTGTGTGCATGGGGGAGGGATGAAGGATAAGTTGTGCTGCAGTTCAAAGAAATTACATACTGTAGAGTAGAGTACAGTAATTTCAAAAGGCAGTTCAACATAATAATTTGATCAATAAACCCCCAAATACAACCCCCAAATACAGTACATAAAAAACAAGTCACTTTATCTCCCTGTGCCTCAGGCACCAAAAACATACAGTAGATTGTGAGCTCCATGATGAGGGAGGGACCTGTGACTGCAAAATGTCTCTGCAAAGCACTACGTATACTGTAACTAACAGCGCTATACAAAAACATGCTATTATTATTATTATAATATCAAGGTGATGCTCTGTGCAAATCAAATTCGAGAAGGGATTTTCCAAAACGTTGCCATAAACAAAGCCTCAAAGCTCCCGTCTCATTGAGAATTACACGCAGACGCAGTGAGGCATTGTACTGTAGCTCGGCTATGGACGGATTAAGAACACAATGGCAAGATTTAGAAAATGAACGACTCTGTGGAGAGAGGGGGGTTGGGTGACTCATGCGCAGAAAGCAGCTAAGAAGCTAAATAGCTCCCATCTGAAAAAGGATCACACGCAGGCGCAGTGAGGCTTTGAAGCTCGGCTATGGACGGATTAAGAACACAATGGCAAGATTCAGAAAATGAACGACTCTGTGGAGAGGGGGGGGGGGTTGGGTGACTCATGCGCAGTAAGCAGCTAGCTCCCATCTCGAAGAAGCTTAGAGTACACGCAGGCGCAGTGAGGCGATTGACGCTCGGCTAGGGATGGATTAAAAACACAATGACTAACTTCAGAAAATGAAAGACTCTGTGGAGGTTTCTGTCGAATGACTCTGTGGAGAGGGGGGGGTTGGGTGACTCATGCGCAGTAAGCAGCTAGCTCCCATCTCAAAGAGGCTTAGAGTACACGCAGGCGCAGTGAGGCTTTCAAGCTCGGCTATGGACGAATTCAAAACAAAATGGCAAAATTCCAAAAATTAAAGACGGGCGCATGAAGTTCAAAGCTAAAGACATAATTTAATTTCAAAAGGCAGTTCATCATAATAATACACCCCCAAATACAGTATGTAAAAAGCACACAAATCAACCATGTGCAGTCAAACGCACAGGGTCGCAGTCAAAAGCTATTGTACAGCACAGATTGAATATCGTAATACAGTAAAATGGTTTTTGCAGGCTTGTGGAGAAAAAAAATTACAATACATTTTTTTTTTTAATTTAAAAAAGTTTTTGGTCACGCCCTCAGGCAAGCAAGCAGTGGTGGGTGAAGTTACAGGCGCATGCGCAGTAAATTCCTGCTGTCAAGCAGGAATGTGATTCAAACCAGACACACGTTCAAAGGAATGGTGTGGGAGAGATGTACTGCATTGTACAGAAGATAAGAAGTTGAAATACCCTGCAGTGCAGTTAATTATCCTGAGCGAGGGGAGAGCGCTGTATATGCCGAAATGTGACACTGTTACAGTACTGTACACGTCTATGCGTTTCAACAATTTTCAAATGAGACATACCGTACAGCAGCACAGCACTGCAAATGCATGTAAACTTTAAATATGCAAATTTACAATTACTGCGTGCGCACACACAGACTGTGTACTGACGTTGGTTGAACCCGAAGGTATTAGACTTCCAAGACAACAGCTCGCAAACGCCCCCCTGAGTTTTTACATGGCATTGCAGTATTGCAGACAGCGAGAATAAAAGGCTAATATCACGAGCGCGAAAATAACGCAGTTCACTCCGGGTGAAAATGACACAAAACCGCACATAACCGGGATAATCTGAAAATCGCGGATCTAGCCAATTTAGACTAATGGCGGACGCCACTGTATAGATATATATATAGTCATATAGATATATATATAGATCGATATATATATAGATTGATAGATATATAGATAGATAGATATGTAGCCCTGGTCTCCAGTGGCTCATGGAGACCCTCCTCCTTTGGAGCAGCGCGGTCGCGGGTGCCGCCATTGCCAGCGACGGACCCGACGGCTGCATCCAAGGGTGGGGGCCGGAGCAGGGAGCAGTGCGTCTCTTTAGGTATGTGGCCGGTTGCCGGGGACGCGATCGGGCCGTTGCTAAGGCCTCGGTCGCTTCGCTAGGGTCCCGGCAGCTCGTGGAGCAGGGTGCCGCCACTGAGAAGTGCGTTGCGCAGGCGCAGGAGCTAGGAGTACCGGGAGGCCCACAGAGAGCTCGCGCATGCGCAGATAGGAGCCTGCGAAACTCTAACCTACCAGGGAAGGCTCAAGGCAGGGACTACGAGTCCCAGGAGCCTCGGCGCGCCCCACGTGATGCCAGGGAGCCAATAGGGCTTAGGATTTCCCTGCAGGCAAGTAGATACATTTCGCGCGCTGAGCCCACGCTAGTTAGTTGGAGCTGGGGAGCTGAAGGGGAAGGAAGGGTGCAGGGAGCGAGTGAAGCTCCTGCACCGCGTAGGCCCCAACTCCCCACCAGGTTAGTGCTAAGGGATGGCCCAAGATAGGGACGCTGCCCTTAGTGAGTGTGTGAGTGCTGTCTTGTCAGGGTCACGGCTGGCAGAGCTGTGAGGCCTGACAAGAAGGCACAGTATTTGTGCAGCACGTTTGCTGTACGCACCCAGCAGGTTGCAGTGCGTTGCTGCAGGCGCTGGGAGTACTAGTTAGAGTCAGGACTGGGAAGAGCTAGGGGAACGGAGCAGGCCATTAACCCCTTAGGTCCCAGAGAGGTCCTCACTCCCCAGTTTGTGGTGCTACAGGGACAGGCCCTAGGTTAGGGATCCTGACACAGTAGCGCTAGAGTAAGATAGGGACACAGCGGACACCGCGTTTCCCGTGAACCAGCTTGGGATCAGACGGAATCACCGAGCGACAGAGCCTTTGCGCAGGTACTTTATAGCCACAGGTGCACCAACTGGCCATTAGCTTTAATAGTGACTGCGCAGTCACCCATTTCCTTTCTCTGCAAGAGTGCGGGACATTGGGTGGGGATCCTATGGACACGGGTGGGATCACCTGGTGTTGGGGAAGCGTCCTGTGAGGTGCATTAGTTAGTGTCTCCTCCAGAGAGGGACAACCGTATACATTCTGTGTATGGTAATTGTGTGTTATGTTTCCAAGTAAAGGTATTAGTTATCATACCTATGGTGTGTGAGTATTTGTATGTGTCCTGCGAGGAACAATTCCTGCTCTGCTAGGAACCATTGCAGGTGGAGGCGCTGCACCGAGTACAAGGTTACTCTTACTCCTAATATAATTGCCCCAGGTTCCCCGTGGCGGAAGCTCAGCCCTCCTGTGAGCCAAGCAGGTAAAGCACCACACCTGGTAACACTGTATGTTCTCCGCACCCACACTATATCTGCGATTGGGTGGGGTTGAATACCCATTACAGATATATATTTATCGATAGATATATAGATCGATAGCTATACCATCACGTTTTAAATTATGGTGGGTGAAAAAGGCAACAAGAAACCTCCACCGTATTGCATAAAGCAAATAAAAAGATCACTTGTGAGCACATTCACATGTCATGGCAGGTCTGCAACCCTGTCTTTCACCATTATCACACAGCATACAGTGTTTCCACTGCAGCAAGGGATTCTCGGAAATGACATGCAAATGAGCAGACTGTGTCACCTTTTGCCTGAAAAACCATGGTTACATGGAGCGCAAATAAGCTAATGCTCGCTGTTAACACAGCTTTAAAGCACAGCATGGGAATCAGATGCAAAGCCAGAGAAACCATCACAGACATGTTTCAACCTTAATGGGTATCATTAGTGTGAAGTTGGATGTACTGCGGTGTTCTCATTTGCATGATTCCCAGAATCCCTTGCTGCAGTGGAAACACTGTATGCTGGGTGATAATGGTGAAAGGCAGGGTTGCAGACATGTGAATGTGCTCACAAGTGATCTTTTTATTTGCTATATAAATATATATATATATACAGTGGTCGCAAATCACCCAAAAATCTACTCGCAGAACAAAAAAATCTACTCGCCACCTAGTCCCGCCCCCAACCCCGCCCCAGGTCCGCTTTAAAAAAAAAATTAAATAAATTGAATAAACTCCTAGTAAGAACAACATTTGTTTTTGACATACTTTTATTTATTGTATTACATTATACTACAATTAGTCCTTGTTACGTGTGTGTATGTGTGATCTTACCTGATCCGCAGTCCAGGTACCCTCATTCCAGCAATGTTATATGTTGGAGGGGAGGTGTTTCTTACCTGTCTTCTGGGTTAGGGGGGACTCCGATGTCTCCCGTGTGAAATTTGTGAGTCAAATCTGAAAGAAAGCAGTATAGGTTATTTCGTGTACGTATAGGCAGTTAAGATATATAGGGTAAATAAGATATCCAGGTCCAGAGTGTCAGACAGACAGTATGAGAGAGACAGACAGAGAGACATAGTGTGGGTAAGAGAGAGAGAGTGACACACAGAGAGAGAGACACACAGAGAGAGAGAGACACAGGGGGTCATGCACTAAGCTCCGATAAGTCACTTTTAGAGCGCAAAATGCTCTTAGAACGTGATTTTGCGCTCAACCCGATGCACTAAGCAACGCAAACAGGCACTTTGCGCTCTAAAAGTGACCTTTTCCGGAATTTTTTCTAAGTCCAACTTTGCTCGCTCGTAACCCTGTTTGCGTTAAATTCTGCCTTTAAGCGGGATGCACTAAGCAACGCAACCTTAGCGTACGCGAAAGTTGCGTTGATCAGAATACGTCAGGTCAGAGTAGACGCAAAAAAAGTTGGACTTATTTGGAATTATTGCTTTACATTTTTGCATGCGCAAAACCCATACAACAGGCCGGCGGGTGTCCCCGGCTGACCCCGCGGGGGGCTCTGAGGGAGCCCGGGGGGGCGGTCCCTGGCTCACCAAGCGGGGGTCCCCACGGAGGTGCGGGGGTCCCCGAGGGAGTATGGGGTCCCTGCGGCCGTCCCGGTGTCCCCGCGGGAGTCCCGGGGTACCTGCGGGCCTGCGGTACCAATGCTGTGCCTCCAAAAAAAATAAAAAATAATTATAACTAAAGACACCCCCCTAACACATACTATACAGTAATGGGAAAAATTACTATTATCCACATATGGATAATAATGCATTTGCCCATTTTAAATTTATATAAATTACAATAAATTACAATAAATACAGTACAAACATATTACACTTACCTTTTACAGGCACCCACGATGAAGGCCATCTTCATCCTCATCTTCATCCTGCCCATGCCCCCTCCGATGCTGAAAGACATACATAAGAATAAAAACATCCAATGTAATGTCCCCTAACCCCTTAATCACCATAGCGGTTATTAACCGCTACACGCATTAAAGGGTTAACCAACCCTCACCCACCACTCGGGAGGCCTACATACCATCCCCCACTAACCCCCCACCCCGTGAGGCCTAACCACCCTCACCCACTACCCAGCCGGGAGGCCTACCCACATACCCTTGGGGCCAATATCCCCTCCCCCCACCCCCAGTACCACAATAAAAACAATACAAAGCTCCACAATAAACATCATTCTATTTATTAAATACATAACCCACCCCCTGTGCCCCCCCATAAATACATGATTTATTCTTTTACATACAGGGTTCATACCCCAGGCCCACGTTAGTGAATTGAAGATTCCCCTCGGGACTACATTCCATATACCCTTGGACTATATTTGGTCAGTTTTATTTTTTCTATTTGGAGGCGCCGGTTTTTATGTTTTTCAAAATTGCGTCATGCAACAGGACAATCATCCCAAGCACCCCAGCATATCTACAACAGAATGGCTGAAAAAGAAAAGAATCAAGGTGTTGCAATGGCTCAGTCAAAGTCCAGACCTCAACCCGATTGAAATGCTGTGGCGGGACCCTAAGAGAGCTGTGCATAAACAAATGCCTGGAAACCTCAATGAACTGAAGCAACGTTGTAAGGAAGAGTGGGCCAAAATTCCTCCACAACGATGTGAGAGACTGATAAAGTCATACAGAAAACGATAACTTCAAGTTATTGCTGCTAAAGGTGGTTCTACAAACTATTGAATCATAAGGTGTACTTAGTTTTTCATACATGGCTTCTCCATTTTGGCTTTATATTTGTTAAATAAATCATCACGGTGTAATATTTCATGTGTTGTTGTTCATCTGAGGTACAGGGTGCAGAAGGAAGGGTCAAATGCACGATATGCTAGTGCACAGGAACTTTTCTTTTATATGCCATTGAAATGGGTAAGCTATATAGTTCGCCTTTGTATGCACTAATCATTCCTCTGGTTGTCTGCCTTCAGAAAATATTCTGTAAGTAGTTGCTGGGTGCATCATTGTTTAGTTACTATAATGATTACAGGGGCAAAAAGTTGTGTGTCACAATTGGTCTAATGCTACTTTGAGACCCACCACCCTTTTCAACAAAACATGAACTAAATAAAACTGAAATGTATTGGATGTTATATTTCAGTAGACAAAATGATGGGTTATATGGTGTGTAACACCACATCTGGATAGTCATATTACATACGTTTGCAAAGACTTAAAAAAAACTCAATATTTTTTGCATGCTAATGAGATTGCTGAAGTCCTAATATACATTTGGAACCAAATCAAAGTGTTTGGGTTACTAGGTTATACCCAGTGGTGGATTTTCAATTTTGCCGTCCTTAGGCCTACACATTTTTGCAGTCTCTACATTTTTCATCTTGCCCTCTCCTCAATAAACAATAATACCGCCGTCTCCTCAGTACATGAAATGTTATCACCCGCCCCCCCCCCCGCAGCACACACAAAATTGCACCTCCCTCCCGCAAAACACCCACAAAATGGCACCCCTGCGCAGCGCATACATACATGGCACCCCCCCTGCACACACAAACATGGCACCCCGCACCGCGCAGCTCACACACAACATGGCACCCCCCTGCAGTACACACACACAAAACATGGCACCCCCCTACAGTACACACACAAAATGGCACCCCACCCACAGTGCCCACACAAACTGTCCCCCCCATTGCAGCACATACACGCAACATGGCAACCCCCCCTCTGCAGAACACACGCAACATGGCTCTCCCCCTGCAGCACACACACACCTCACCCCCCTGAAGCCCATACACACCTAACACTGTACCCCCCTGCAGTGCCCACACATCTCACCCCCTGCAGGCCATAAACACATAGCACTGTACCCCCCTGCAGTGCACACACATAGCATTGCAGCCCCCCTGCAGAACACACAACATGGCACCCCACGCAGCAAACACACCCACAACATGACACCACCCTGCAGCACGCACATACACACATAAAATGGCACCCCCTGCAACACACACACACAACATGGCACCCCCACCCCCAAAGCACACACAAAATGGCACCCACCCACACACACCAAAACAGAACCCTCCCCAGTTACAAAAAAGAATCCCCCCCACCCACAAAACAGAATCTGTCCCCCCTCCACAAAACAGAACAAAACTGAATCTGTCCCCCCAAAACAGAATCTTTCCCCCCTCACAAAACAGAATCTGTCTCCCACTCCACAAAACAGAATGTGTCCCCCCACAAAACAGGATCTGCCCCCCCCCCCCCACACACACAAGACGGGATCTGTGTTCCCACCCCAAATCAGACCTCCCAAACGGAATCCGTCCCGTCCTCCCTCACCACATTCACGCATCTACATTAGTGGCTTCTTTGCTGCTTTGCAGCTTGCTCTCATCTCCCTGCTCTCTGCTCCCTCCTCACACAGGTCACACAGGCAGCAACTGCACAGCCAGCGTGTTCAGAGAGAATTGAAACATTGTTCCCACGCTGTTCCCGCCCACTCTGATGTCTCCTCCAATCCAGGCTCGGGGAGGCAGCGAGCCTGGGGCTGTGTCTATGACGTCGGGAAAATCTGCCACACCTAAATTCTGTCGCCTTAGCCCTGGGCCCAACGGGCCTAATGGCAAATCTGCCACTGAATATACCACAAAACTGACACACAAATCATTGCTCGAAAATGGTGTTGGAAAATTCTTAACATTTTAGCAATGGTACTGCATGATAATACGTGAAAATGGCAATTATTGTGTGCATTTGGAGCGGTTCTGCTACTATACGTTTGTGTCTGCTATTTTCATTTATTGGACATAACTGAAAACATAAAAGCAACTTGAACAGGGACATTATTTATTTAACTAGAGATGCGTGAAAGTTTTATAATGTGCTTGTCTAATATTTTCGCAAAGGTGACGGTGTCGAAATTGTCAGCAATTTAATTTTTTTCATTTTTATTTAAAACAATTATAAATACAGCCAGTGAACAATGGTAAAACACGAATGTATAATACAGTAGATTGATAAAGAAAATAATTGCATACAAGGACTGTTTAAAGCAGCAAAACATGTCAAATCTTATATGCTTTTAAAAAAAAAATCAGTTCTGTAGTATTAGATAATACTTACTGCATTTTTGTTTTTTTATTATTCAACTCTTAATGCCATTTTATTGAGTTTTAAGTTAGTTTTAGCCCACCTCCCGGCAGTGCAAGATATTTGCAACACTTTCCTGTTTGTGATAATTTGCTGCAAATATTCCCAGCAGTTTCAGCTGCAAACTGTAACAATAGATAATGTTAAATTAGTAACATAAGGATACTTTGTAGCTCCCAAGTTGCTCCTACTGAAGCAGCCATCATGTTAGTAACGCTATAATTATTTTTACAGATTTATAAAACGAGCACCAAACGATTGCTAGCGTAGGAATGTAGAATTATACATTGTCACATGCTTGACATACACAAATAAGAAAAAAAGAGGGGGGAAAAAGGGGGAGGGGATGTAGTATTGGGGTAACAAACTTCTCACATTTATAACATACAAAAGGGAAACCAAAAACAAATAAAAAAAATAATTGAATATTATATTGAAATAATGCCACACAAATGGTGCATGTATAGCCCAGGGCTGAGGGCAAATAAAGTTTACAGTGTCAGTAGAAGGGCAAACCAACGGCATTAAACCAAGAAGCCCAAACCCTATGAAATGTGTTTAGTGAATCATTAAGGTAAACCGTCAGATTAACCATCCCAGATGTTTTATTTAATGAGACGGAGATGGAGGGGATGACATCTAACTATGCTGCAAATTGTTTTCTTTTTTCTTCACATTTTTAACATTTTCATGTTTTTTTTTTTTTTTTTTTAAACTATTGTTGTCTACTCATCATGGGTGAAACTGACTTCAAAACAAGGAAGTACAAAACTCCAAAATTCTCAGAAGACACATCTTGCCCGATGCAGGCCAATTATTTTTTTCCATCTTCAAGCTATGCAGCATTTGAAGAAAGAACTTCTGTTAGGTGGGTGGTCTGGACAATGCAAATGATGTTGCTGCAGGTGGCTGAATCAGGAAAGCACTCTGACTGCATTGCCTGCTGACAGCTACTCTGGTCCTAATCTAAAGAGATAGCTTTTTGGGGGCTCTGTTAAAGGAACTTTAAACATATTTATGGACATATTTACTAAGACCTGCTACTCCATAAGATACCTTTCAACATGGCTTTGTAAATATGACCAATTAAAGCTCATTCAAGTGAATAGGCTGCAAGACATCTTACGTTCCGGGAGGTGTCTTATGGAGTAAAACTGCTTAGTACATATGGCCCCAAATTATATATTTTATTCACATATATAACATTTGTGAAATGAGGGAGAGAGAGGAGTTGAGATATATTACATTGCCTGACTGGATCCAGGGATTGGTAAGATTTGGGGAACTGGGTGGTCCAGGAGGTCCAGAGAACAAGGTTCAGCTCTCTGGAGCCCCTTTGGTTTGTAAAGCTAAAAGGAAAAAAATGAATTACTACTTTAATTCATTCTGTTCAAAATTGTGTTTAGTATAATTCTGAGTTAATGGTCACTTTTCACAATTGCTTCCATTGTGCTGTCATAGGGTATAATTTAATATCATATATTTTTAATGAAACGCATTTTTGCAAGTGGCACAAGTCTATGGGTCAGAGACCTGCTGTACAAACCTACATTTGAATTTCATAGATAAAAACACTTTTTAAGGTTGACAGGTATGAAGCAGGGTGTTTCCGGAACGGAACCCCGTTCATTTCTCCAGAGACCCGCTGCTTCCTGAGATTTTAATTTCCGTAGCTCATGCCAGTAGAAGCTGGGCTGAGCACGCAATTTGGCAGCAGAAATCTCCAATTGTAAGGGAACCAATAGGAAGCAGCGACATGATCTGTCACGACTTCCTATTGGCCCGAGTGCTGTGAGACATTAAACAACCAGGAAGTAGCCAGCATTAGCTTCTATTGTAAGTCCCCAGAGTTGAATTGAAAGGGGTTCAGCTCCCAGAGACCCCTACTTCATATTTATATTACAAATATTCAGGAACTACTGCTTTAATAAACATTCATTTTTTCAGCTACTGATCTAATCTTCTTTTCCAGTTCAACCTTTGCAGCTGAAATATCCAGGAAAGGTGACCTTTCCATAACACCAGGAACTAGCAAGGTTCCTGGGGTCCCTGTACAACTGACATAACTTCATCTCTAATAAATTCTTTATTTTGGGCAGGCATGTGTCTAAATAGTTTAATTCACAAGGAATCCCAAATTCCTTAAATTCTATCCCGTTTTGGATCTGGGATTGTAAACTTGTGCTTACCTGTTTTGTAAATCCTATGTTATAACTGTTTTGTGACTGACTCAAAAGATTAATTGAATTGTGCGAATAATGTTTGACTTTTCATGTGCAAAATTACACACTGAATTGTCTCTACCATGTTGAAATACTGTAGCTCCTTTAAATGCTCCTTTCTTTAAACCTTGCAAGAAAAAAAAGCAGGAGATTGGTGGGACTGCGATCCCATAGAAATTATCGGAACTCACCAGATAATAGAAAAAAAAATAAAAAAAGATTTATTGATTACGTAATAAAATACACAGAACAAAAATACAAAAAAAGACACAAGTTTCCCCCACGCGTTTTGCACCAAGTTGGCGCTTTCTCAAGGAGTGAGTTCCAATCTACTGCTTTTTTCCGGTTTGGCATTTTTAATTGGAGCGATGCACACAGGCAGTACTGATTCATTTGCACTACAGGCTTGTTCAAGCGCCGGCCAGTTGAGTCATAGACGGTGCACCGGAGGGATCAGTAGCAACTCCCCACAGTTATCATAGGAGGCACGAGGTTGATTTCCATTATTGGCTATGATTAAGAGGTAATTTACCTTTGCCCCTTTTGGATTTTCCAGGTTGGTTCATTTATCACCCCTCAAGTGCTCTCCTCTCTCCTCTTCTCTCAGCCTACTTGGCTTTTTGTGATTAGCAGTAGATTCCTACAGTACTTATGCCAACTGAGATTACTCTTTATTTTTTGATGTCATAATTGGTTCTCATTCAGTGCATTTCCTAGAGCTTTCACTCGGCTTGTTTTTTTTAAATAACTTTCTTTAAACCTTAGTATGATAGTTACCCCCATTCACAAACTAAATATTGAAAAAAAAGCAATACAATAATTCCACTTGTAACTAGCATATTCTGTTCAGGCTATAATTGTAGAAACAGGATTGTTGCAAAAAATGTTTCTTTTCTATAAAACAAAGGCATATGAAGTGGGCATGAATGATGTTACAAATATGTTCCTAATTTAAAAAATGCACATTTAACTTTGATTAATTGTTAATCTGGTCATCTGTAAGACAACTTAGAGGCCCGCGAAGGTAAAAAAATATGAAGCAGAATATTAAATTTAAGATTTATGGGGGTTTAGCATGTCTGTTCCGAACTGTAAAGACATGATACCTGACTTTCATTACTTGTGTTCTGTCAGTTATCTTTTCCATGTAACTATTCCTTTTCCTATAAATCTAAAGTGGACAAAAGCAATGCAAAACATAATGTAAAAATAAATGTACAGTATCAGTGTGTTCCACAGAATCATTTTATTTGTGAGTAATAAAATGTACAATATTCGAAGTATAACCATTTCAAAAATTGCTGTTATTTTATATTTAACAAATGCATCACCCTGGAACAGATACATACTATACCAACATCCTATCCTCTAAACCGTAAGAAAACAAACTTTTTATGTCCTTCAATAACTAGTGTAAGAAAAAGTTTTCCTACAGAATTTTTTTGTAAAAAAAAAAAAGTAATTTCTTTAAATATTACCAATTATTTATAAATTGCAGTGCAGTTTGTTTTATGGAATCAAGCATATACCTTTTTTTAAATATATCATCATCAATAGCTCTGTACATGAGAAAAACTACTATGCTGGTAAACAATTTGTATTAGCTTGTTATATAGCTTACAGCTTATTGTATACACTGGCGACACACTTTATTCGAGCTCGGCTAGTCCCACGAATTCGGGTATACCCGGGTGTATTGAGGTTTGTGACTGTTTTCTGCCCGAGTGCATTGGGTTATTTTCCAGGCAGGGTTTGAAGCATTTTATTCCCGCTGGCTGCAATACTGCATTACAATTCATGAATTTATGCCATCTGGTAGACACGCGAAGCATTGCAGCCTATTAAATCCTAATCATTATCATTTAACAGATCAGCCGCCCGTCAGCCAGGCATGAACCCAGGCTGGGAAGGCAAACGCAACGGGGCTTGTCAGAGGTGAGGAGCGGCGCATTCCAGGTATCTGCCAGGTACATACTGGGTATTTGCTCGAATAAAGTGTGTCGGTGCAGTAAGTAAAGAATCAGTTCTTTGGTAAATTTGCAGTACAATATTGTAAATTAGTAACAAAATCCCTGGCCAAGTACTCCC
The DNA here is from genome assembly GCF_040206685.1 of Ascaphus truei. NCBI lineage: Eukaryota > Metazoa > Chordata > Amphibia > Anura > Ascaphidae > Ascaphus > Ascaphus truei. The sequence continues at coordinate 49,596,643 of NC_134486.1, read as the reverse complement.
AGTTCTTTTGTTATTTTTCTTAGTCTGGCAGCAGATGCAGTTAAATAATGGTAATATTTCATCCAGAATTCATCATAGGATAAGGTAACAAGTAAATACTTGAGTGGTTTTTGTCTGGTAAAAAAAGGAAACAAGTATTTTGCAGTGGGGGCTGAGGACATAAAAAATGTTAATCACATGGACAATCCATTTTGCTGTTCAGTGTGCAGCTCTTAGGATTTGTTTGGCTTGACTTATCTAGCTTACTTTCCCTTGTCATTGTTGTTATCACAGAGATGGCTGAGGCCTTTGAGTGTCCTTGAAATCAGCTACTAGAAAAAGAATACAGAGAATGCAAAGATTGAACTCTAATGCCGTAAACAAATAAGGGACGTGGCTGAGGCTAGATTAGGCTTTTCAAACAGGGAGACAAATACTTTTGTTTAAAAAAAATGTGTTTCTGAGGTTAAAGCACTTGGGTGAGACCTGAGTTTCTAGACCACCTCTGAGTGATCACCAAGCAACCACAATGGTCAAAACGTCAACGGTTCTGTAAACTTATTCTGCGATTTCAGTATATTTGTATTTATATTTGTGCAGAGTAAATGAGTACTTCAGTATTAGGTGCTACCTTTTGTATTTGGACTAACAATTGATATTATAAGTCAAGCTTTCAAGTGTTCTATCTTCCTCAGGTCAGCAATACGGATTTACAAAGAATCCATGAGCTTAACACAGATGTAAAAAAATGAAAAGAAAAACAAGATAGCCATCTAAGGCAGATGATGCAGAGAAGGAATAAACAGAAAGGCAATAAATGGATGAAAGGGACAGTGAAAGATACATCTATCAGTAGTGTGCATGGGGTGGGAATGCAGGGGAGGAGAGGGGGTTAATTGTAAAATTCACAGAGAGACAGGGAGAAACATTACAAAAAATTATGATTGTGTGTTAAAACCCCATATCAGCACTGAGTGTTTTCATGTCAGAGTATTATCATTTTGAGCTCAAATGTTTTCCGTTCTTGAGTGCTTTTAAACATTCCATTCAGGATTTGGATTTTTAAATAATTTATGGACTGATCAGGTTGTGAGAAGTGGTGTCCCACTGGAGTGCAATAGCTTCTTTCTTCATGGTGTGTTATTGTGTGTCTCTATAGGTTAATTTTAGTTGAACGTTTTTGGCTGGTTTCACCGGTGTAGCATCCTTGGTCACATTTGCTGAATTGAATCGTATACTGTATACCACATTTCTGGTTGTGCACCAGAATGTTCCATTAACATGACAGTTCTATGTTTGTGACTGGCTGTGGGATCTTGGCATATACAGTATGTTTGCAAAGTTTGCACCGTGTGCTGTTGCATGGTGTTGTGCCATGAACAGGGTCCTTGAGTTCGTTATGAAGTTTTCTGTTGACTAACTTCTATCTGAAGTTTGGCGGTTGCTGGAATGCAAGGATGGCAGGTTTGTGGAAGATGTTTTTTAATTTCATCCTCTGTCAGCATGGGTTACAGATTTTTCGCGTTCCATCTAGGAAGGGTTGTACAGTATGTAGCCACTAGTGGTATGAGTGTGGTGGTTTTTTTCTTCTTGTGTTGGAGCAGGTGTTCTCGTGGGGCTTTAAGTGCAGTTGTGATTGTTGTGGCAATAGCATTTGTCTTGCATCCCTTCTGTCTAAATAATTCAGTCAGGGTTGTGAGGTGTCTGTTTCCGTCTTTATTGTCAGAGCATATGTGATGATATCTTATAGCCGGCTGTGTATGATGGCTCGTTTTGTATGAGTGGGATGGAAGCTGGAGTTATGGAGATAACTACATCTGTCTGGATTTCTTGTATACAGATGTGTGTAGTTTGACATTCTTTAGTGTTACTATGATATCTAAAAAGCTCACTGGGTTTGCTAAATAATCTATGTTGGGCTTAATTGATTGGTGGAATGAATTCAAGGACTCATAATACTGTTTAAAATTTTCTTCGCCCTTTGTTCATATTAATAACCGTTCATCAATGTGTCTGTAATATTTGTAAGGTTTGTGGTGGTATATGGTTAGGAATCTCTGTTCAAGATTGGCCATTAAAAGATTGGCATATTGCACTGCCATCCTGGTGTCCATTGCAGTCCCCATAAGTTGTAGGTACATTTCCTTGATGAAGCTGAAGTACTTGTGTGTGAGGATATATTCTAACAGTTTGGTAATTACTTCATCATTGTATTTCTTACATAGTTACATAGTAGATGAGGTTAAAAAAAGACATGCTTCCATCAAGTTCAACCTATGCTAAATTTAGACGACAGATACTTTATCCTATATCCATACTTACAGATCCAGAGGAAGGCAAACACAAAATCCCAATGAAATATCATCCAATGATATCTCATTAGGAGAAAAATCCATTACTCCAAGAATTGGCAATCAGATTACTCCCTTGATCAATATCCCTGTATACCTTTCATTTCTAAAAAGATGTCCAACCTTTTATTTAACAAATCTATTGTATCTGCCATTACCGTCTCCATGTGTAATGAATTCCACATTTTAACTGCCCTTTCCTTTATTGCTGGTGAAATCTCCTTTCCTCCAACCTTACAGGTGATCTGAGGACTCCACTGGTGTTTTATGGAAGTTTTCTCCTAAGGGTGCAGCACCTCCATCCCATGGGGATCCTGGAAGATGCAGGATTGGTCCCCACAGGCACATACTGTCTCACGGACAGACACAGAGACTCATGATTTGTAGTGCATTATGTTCGGTACACCATCGGTGGATACTCGAAAACAAATGTCCACAGGTAGTCATGCCTATCTGCCGAACATCATAAAATAGGGTGTGTACCCGGTGGATTCATGCCTTGTGTAACTGTAGGCATGTACTAACGGCTCGACATACTTGCTCCATCCAGGCTTCTCGGAGCCCTTCAGAGTGCCTAGCATATCCAGTAGAGTTTGGTTGAACCTTTCCGGCAGGGCATCTCCTTCAGGGTGATAGGGAGTCATACGAGACTTCTTGATATTGAGCAGTTTTAGAAGTTCTTTTATTAACTTGCTCTCAAAGTCTCTCCCTTGTTAGGAGTGCATCCGATTAGGTAAAATGTAATGGATAAAGTACTTCACCCAAAGTACTTTTTCTACTGTGAGAGCTTTCTGGTCTTTGGTAGGGAACGCTTGAGCATATCTGTTACTACCAGGACGTTCCCGATAACCTTTGAGACTGCCTCGATGCAGAGGAAATCCATGCAGTCTAGGTCCATGGGACTAGAGCTCTTTGAAGCTGCAGTTCAAGCTACCATTTTTGAAATATATATAATTTTTCCCATTCAATATGTGCATCAATACAATCTGCACACTGACAAGTGATTAGCTAAGCTGCAGATTGATCCGTTCACCTGTAATCGATCCCTTGCTCCGGGCTATTTAATTCAGTTCTTGCACAGCATTTTGGCAATGTAGTCCTAGAAGATGATTGACTGGGCAGTTACAAGATTCAATTGGTGCACTGCTGAAGAGATAGCAGGGCTCAAGAGCCAGAGCCTATCAGAAGGGGAAGGGGGTTGTCACTTTAGAAATGCTTCCTATATTAGAAATGTTAATAATACAGAACTGATTTATTTTTTAAAAAAAAGACATGTAGGATATTGCTTGAACTGCTGCTTTAAGTAGCTCATCGGGGCTGGCAGGTAGGCAGTGTTTTTCACTGTATACACCGCAGACACCTCCGGCAATAGTGCTCCACTGATTCCTGCAGCTTGGGCCAGAAAAACACTTCACTAAGGAATGGTTGTTTTCCTGGATGGCCCGAAATATGGCTTTGACCACCGGGTCTTGCATCTGGTGTATCACTAATTTCTTCCACCACATTATGGTATCTTGCGTGATGGACATGCTTTCTATTTGTCAGTATGCTGCAGGAAGTGCCTTTGGCTGACACCCCAATGAGTCCGTTACTCTGAGTTTGGAAAAGGCTACTTTGTCCTCCACGATAGCCGCTGTGGAGCACATGGCCTGAATCCAAGGCCAGGAATTTTTTCCAACGGACCATCGTCTGGCGTTGCACTCAGTCCAGACCTTCTGGACAGAGCATCGGCTCCTATGTTCAATGGCCCTGGCTTGTACTTCAGCGTGAACTGGTAGTTAGACAGGGCAGCCAACCACCTGTGGCCAGTGGCATCTAACTTGGCGGAGGTCAGGATATATGTCAAAGGATTATTGTTGGTTCGCACTTCAAAGTAGACCCCATAAAGATAACCGTGAAGCTTATCCACAATAGCCCACTTGAGCGCTAGGAATTCCAGTTTATGGACTGGGTAGTACTGCTCGCTCACCATTAGGCTGTGGCTCACATATGCTACCGGCCGAAGGCCTACAGGGTATTTTTTGTGTAATACCGCTCCCAGCCCATTGAAGCTGGCATCCACGTGTAGGATGTACGGTTGCTCCAGGTCTGCATAGGCCAGACAGGGGCTTCAGTGAGACTCTTCTTCAGCCCTGTGAAGGCCTTCTCGCAGGCAGAAGTCCATTTGTCCCGAACGGTGTTCGCAAGGTTGCGGCTTTTTGCCGAGGCTCTTCTGGGTAGATCTTCAGTGGATTGTTGAGGACTTTGGCCTTGCTTGGCCTCTTGCTTGACTTTGGCCTCTACGAATATTTGGTAGTAACTGCAAAACCCCAGAAAGGATCATAGCTCCATCACATTATCTGATCTGGGCAAGTTCACTACAGCTTCGAGCTTAGCGGGGTCAGTAGCCACTCCTTCTGCGGACAATATGTGGCCCACATAGGTGACCGAAGTGCGGCAGAAGCGACATTTGTCCAGGGACAACACCATGCCTTCTTTTCCCAGTTGATCCAGAACCTTCAGAAGGCGTTCTTTGTGCTCTTTTAACATTCTTCCGAACACAATGATATCATCCAGATAGACCAGACATCCTCAGGGATTCATATCGCCAATGGTCTTTTCCATTAACCTCTGGAACGTTGCAGGTGCACCACAAATGCCTTGGGGCATCTGGGAGAACTTGTAAAGCCCAAGGGGGCAGACAAACGCTGTCTTCTTCTGGTCTTCAGGGCTCATGGGTCCCTGGTAGTAACCAGACCTCAGGTTCAGCACTCTGAACCACTGACTGCTTGATAAGGTGCTGAGGATCTCTTCAATCCACGGCAAGGAATATTGGTCCGGGACCGTGTGGCCGTTAAGGGTGTGGTAGTCCATGCATAGGCGCACTGATCCATTATTCTTCTGCACTACCACAATAGTAGTGGCATATGGGCTATGGGACTCCGTTAACCCACCGTCTCCATCTCCTACAGGATGTCCCTCACATCCTCCACATCTCTGGGAGCTATGCGTCTGGAACACTCCCAAAATGGTATGGCGTCATTCAATCGGATCGTGTGTTGAGCACTCTTGCTGCAGCCCATATCTATCTCACTGGTGGAGAACACCTCCTGGCATTCTGCCAGCGTGTCTCTTAGCCGTTTCTTCCACTCCACAGGCAAGGACGATTCCCAGAAGTCAAACTGCAATCCAGTAGGGGCTTCTCGCACGATAGCCGCGTTTACATGAGTCAAGGATTCTATTTGAGTAACCGGGTATATCCGACCCAGTGATTGACCGACATCAAACCATATAGGATGAGGCAAGTTGTTCTGAATGGTCACCTTGAACCGCTGAGGAAGTGAAAACTTCCACTCCTTCATCTCTGACACCACCATGAACCCTCTCTTGGCATCCTCTTTGGGTGTGGTCTCTAGTGAAAAGTACCAGTTGGCCATGTTGCGGCCTGGGTAGTTAGGTACAGCGGCCATGTGCCTCACCCCCCCTGGTGGAATCCCTGTCAACCCCTGTCCAGGTTGAAGAATTGTCCAAATCCTTCTTGGGCAGAGATTCTGTAACATTCCTCTTTGAATACGGGGTGAATCCGCAGAGAGGATAGGGGTAGTTCACAGGCTTCTTGCAGATAGGCCCTGATCAGGGCTCTCATCATATCCACATTGGACCCCAATATGATGGGGGAATTTGGGTATTCCTGGGGCTCGGGACATATCAGTGCTTCCACTTCCATGGGGTGGGTTTTGTTGGTATTGAGCTGCTATATATCTAACCGCACTTGAATCACGCCATCAATGGGGTTGTCATCACTAATAAGTCCCCACAATTTCATCTTTTCTGCTGACTGCATAGGCAGATGCTTTAGATGCAGGTCGTAAAATGGCTGGTAGATGATGGTCACCTGCGACCCAGTGTCCAACAATGCAGATGAGTAGATGCCCTCCATTAGTACTCTTACTATGACCGCAGGTCATACTCTATTGTTCTCCTTTTTGGGGATAGGCGCAGGGGCACTAGCCGAGGGTGTGGAAGGCTGTTTTGCCGACTGCATGGTGAAGGCCATTGCTCCTGGTAGGTTCAACCGAACTGTACTGGATATGCTAGGCACTCTGAAGGACTCAGAGAAGGCTGGGTGGAGCAAGCATGGTGAGCCTTTAGTACATACCTACAATTGCACTAGGCATGAATCCACCGGTACACACTCTATTTTATGATGTTCGGCAGAGAGGTGTGACTACCTGTGGACATTCATCTTTGAGTATCCACAGACGGTGTACCAAACATGACGCGCTACAAAAATGTGCAAAGGCTCCAGAAAAACCTCCAGCATATCAGTTGGTGGAAAAAGCCATCACCAAGCTGAAGGAGAATAACAAGCAGAGATATGACCATAGGGTACGCTATCTGAAACTTCCGCCTGGAGACAAAGTTCTCCTGCGGAATTTAGGAAAACCATAGAAGCACAAGTTAGCTGATCGCTGGCGAGAAGCTCCCTTTGAGGTGGAGTCAGAGATGCCTGGCCTCCCTGTATATCACATCAGAGATTCAGAGGGAAGGGTAAAGGTCTGGCATCGGAATCACTTGTTACGTATCCCTCAAGTGGGGGAAAGTGAACCTGAACATCACCAATAATGCCTTCAAGTGAACAGGAAGATTCCAGCGGAATTCCGAGTGCTGTAATGAAAGACAATCAGGATCCCCTGGAAGGAACTTTTTCCATGACAAATGGAGATTGGTGGACATTACCAGTAAAAGTAGTGGGTAATGGGCCTGTCCTCCATGTACCCTCTCCAGCGGCTTCAATAAGTCGGTCGCTCGACCCAAGGAGTCCAGGTTTCATTCCTACTAGAGACTATGTAGCTCAAGAGTCACACCCTATGAGAGGGCCAGGGTCTCAAGCCGATGGTAGCCTCTCCACCTAAGAAAACGCCGGAGAAGAGATTCGTCTGGGTCAATGAGTGAGACGCCCTCGAACGAGAATGGCGTATGATTCGTTAGGGGCACCTCACTATGAGTCGCAGCAGCTGTCTCGGAGCTGGTTTGCGTCTATAATGACCGTGCTCACTAAAATATTCAAAATGGTTTCGATGGTATTGTACAAAGTATGTGTATGATATGCATTTTCTAGTATTTGAGTCTGTATATGTGTTCTCAAGCGGAGACATTAAGGTCTCCACCAGGGGAAGGATGTAGACAAGTCACCTAACCTGCCTCCGGTGTGGGGATCTTCCCGGGTATCGTCCGGAGCTCTGAGTGATCGAGGTGGGGGATGACATCTTGTTAGTCACATATGCCCAGAATGGTGAGGCGCGCATACGCAGAGTCAGGAGTGTGGTGGCCATCTTAGAATGGCTCCGCATAGAGTACAGCGGAACTACATGTCCCAGAATCCTTAGAGGGAGGGACTGCTCATGTCGGACAGTCCCAGCGAATGGAATTGGAGCAGTTAGAGTAACAGGATATCCTCCGTGTGCGGGGAGCACGCGCATCAATCCTGACAGAGGAGCAAAGGGAGAAGGTACTGTCCAGGGAGTCGTTAATCCTAGGCTAGGCCTAGACTTTGCCCCTAGGCCCTTATTAGGCACTGAGACACCTGTAGATGAGTGTTGCAGGGAACGCCCCAGATAGGGACTTTTCCCATTAGTGTTATTACTGCACCGGTGACCGGCCAGTCACACGTCGCTCTGCGGCCTGGGACCAGGCCACAAGACCCTGAGACATTATGTGAGACCCTACAGCTCGAGCTCAGACTGCGAGGAGGATCAGGATCTTAGGAGAGAGGGGATTTGTGTTGGAGGCCCCGCTACGTGGGACCCTCTTCAACACACCATGCCAAGCAGTACCTGGGTACTGGAGTACCGGGCAGGTACCCAACATGCACCTACATCTACATCTTCAGTGTGCAGGTTCCCTCAGTAAACTCTACGTGTTTCGCACACTGCTTCGTCAGGAGTATCCTGACGAAGCAGTGTGCGAAACGCGTAGAGTTTACTGAGGGAACTATTGCTGACATCAGACCCAGTTTGGCCTCCCGCCCTTACCTGTGACGCGAAAGCGGAAGTGACGCGACGGCAGTGACGCATGCGGAAGTCCACGGCGAGGTGCGAGTGAAGCACTGGGAAGCAGCTCCAAACTGTACCAGTGTATTTTTAATGGTGCTCAATAGTGCTGGGACTATGTGAAAGGAGGGGAGTGTGCTGGGTGATAATTGTATTTTACAATGGTACTGTGCCTTTAAATGGGCATAAGGTACCCTGAAGGTAGGAGTGGGTTGCCAAAGACAGCCCTCTCTTTCCTCATTAGGTAGCCCCAGGTTAAGTACTCACTGAGTCTTCTTTCTTCCCCAGTCTCCAAACTGTACCATCCTTCTATCGGCGGTTCTCTCCACCATCTGTTTATTATATGGAAAATGTGAGTTTCCTTAAACATTTGTGATGAATACACTATCTATAGTTCAAACAGTATGCACTATTGTGGTTTTTCTTTATTTACATACCGCATCCATCCACTGAGGGATATCCTGATTTCTGAGTTTTAAAGGGCTCCAGTCAGAGAGAGAAGGATCTCTGACATGCAATAATTTACAGCGATTTTTGTGAGTTCGATTCCTATTGCTATATAAAGAACATTAGCAGTGATTTACCATCTGCACTATATATATATTTTCTTCTATTTAATATACCACGTTTTTTCCCTGCGCTCCTCCTAAACTCCAAGCAAAGAAAACTCTGTATCCTGGGACTTGGTACTGTCCCATCAGAGGAAGTTGAGCTGCTATTTACACATTATATTTACAATTCACTTTTTTTGGTGTAAGGTGTATTTGTGTATTATCTGTGTTTCACTAATTACACTAATTTATTTATTATCACTTGGGAAGCGCCCAGTCCACCCACTCCCCCCCTCTTTCCCTTTTTGTCACATACTCTCCTATTTGTCATGGTTCCGAGTACAAGACACATACTTTGTGATCTTGAAATAGCTGTCTTTCTAAACATAACAGACCTCTAGGTTCATTTACCTTTGAACCTGTTGGTCTGGTACATATGTGTGTGTTTATATCCGTATACTAGCATTAGCTGGCTCAACAAATATACTATATTATTCTGAGCACACACACTATATTAAGCTATACTCTCCATTTAGGTGTAGTCCTCAAACTATATAGAACTGTATTGGTATAACTACAACTGCTGCGGGGAAGCAGACTCTCTCTCCCTGGCTCTCTGCCGTCGGTTAGCGTGCACGGCGTCCACTGGGTGCGCGCATCAGTGACGTCATCAAGTAGCGCCGGTAGTTATGCAGTCTCAGCCAGCCAAAGGAGCAACGGGGACAACGGAGATAAAAACGAATGGCAGATAGGGTAAATCCACAGCAGGTAGTGCTAGGAATGCGCCCTCTTTATCCAATGCGTTTCGGACATGTGGTGTACTTCGTCAGGCACGTCCATATACATGTCCGCTGTGGATTTACCCTATCTGCCATTCGTTTTTATCGCCGTTGTCCCCGTTGCTCCTTTGGCTGGCCGAGACTGCATAACTACCAGCGCCACTTGATGATGTCACTGATGCGTGCACCCAGTGGACGCCGTGCACGCTAACCGACGCCAGAGAGCCAGGGAGAGAGAGTCTGCTTCCCCGTAGCAGTTGCTGTGTCCACGCCGTGCGGGCAGCTGACTTCCATCTGGCTGCTGTGTCCACGCCGTACGGCAGCTGACTTCCATCTGGGCGAGTGGAGCGGTGCTGGGACTACTCACGGGAGACGCAAGAGGAGATACCATCCGGTGATCGTTACTAACCCACCATCTGTTGCTGATTGGTAACATGTCCATATACATGTCCTGCTAGTAATTTTTAATCTGATGTACGTGCAATACTCACCTGTTTTATCACAATATAATTTTATATACTACACTATGAGGTTTTTTGCGCTGTTTCTTTTGTCGTTTTTTATACAGTGTGGTGTATTACTTACTACTGTGTATTGATTCCTGTGAGGGGTTTTCCCGCCAATGCTGGGATCCCTCATAGGTGGAGGTGCTGCACACAAGGAGAAAGAGCTCACCCCAGGCTCCCAGAGGCAGATGCTTAGGCCTCCTGTGAGCAGACATGTACAGCAGCACGCGTAGTTGGCCGCACAGTTCCTTTAGGCATTGGGAAAGGGGGCTACAGCATGATTAAGACAACAATGTAAAAGTGTCATATGCCAAATACTGTACATATTAGCAAACTTGACAACTCCCCACTATTGATCATTTACACAATCAGTTTTTAAAACCACAACACTTCTGCTTGTATCGTTGTATCACCAGAAATGAGGGTCATTGCTCCCTCCATCATTGTAATCAAACGTTTTGCTTTTTGTAGAAGTATGGGAAACATTGCCTCTGAGCATACCAGGAGACTATGGTAATGTATACCTGAGAAGCCCTTCTTTTGGCACTGTGTGCAAATAGCAGAAGTATTGACAATGGTCAGTTTTCTGCAGCAATAGCAGTGTTACTGCTTTACTGCCTCAGTCCTCAACACTGACTAACCAAACAAAGGATTGCCTCCACCTTCCCAAATACCTAAACTCCGGAGTGAAACCAACATAATCTCTCTTCAATAATTAAACTACTAATGACAAGAATCTGGAAGATGTAAAAAAACAAGCTATTTGGCTGCACTACACAAGGTTTCCAGATATCCTAACATACACTGATATGAATGGAAATCAAGAATTCTGCGCTCGTTCTGTCATAGATGTCCTATGATTAAACAGATCCCTTTGCTGCTGGGCGCATGGTGTCACTCCCCAAAGTCTCCTACTGTAGATGAGATAGCTCGAAGGTTTTAATCAAAAAAACGATAAACAACACAACAGCACACAGCGCACCGGGGGTCAAGACAAATTGATTATTTAATACATGTCCCATGGACCTAACAGGTTAAAATAACCAGCATATAACAAAATACAACACCTAGAGAAGTCACAATAAGTGACCACCTAAAACTATAACAAACAGAATGCATGTATGTGTAACATAAACTAACAACATGCAGTGACTACTTAAATCACTACAAACACAAGACATGAAAGTGCAGTAAATCAAAGGCAAGTAACTGCCTAAAACAATTAAATCAAAAAAGAGAACCATGTCAGCGCTTGCCTTTTTTACACAGCCATTTTTAATGTGCGTGGACAGCCTCTGATGTGTACACCTGATGAAGCGCGCTGTTGCAAAACATGTTGAGGTCACGTGAGGCTGTTCCAGCGTGCACACGCATTGGCTGAGGTAGAGACCAGGGAGCTTTAGCAGGGATTACATACTAACGAGTGAAGGTGCAGTCCGGACTATTACACTAGCACCCTCCTTGGCGCCCCGTATTTCAGTTCAGGGTCAGTTTCTGTCCTCCCCTTTGTGGTTCTCTTTTTTGTTTTCATTGTTTTAGGCAGTCACTTGCCTTGTGATTTAGTGCACTTTCATATCTTGTATTTATAGTGATGTATGTAGTCACTATATGTAGTTAGTTTCTGTTACACACGTGAATTCTTATTTTGACCTCTAGATTTTGTATTTTGTAATATGTTGGTTATTTTACAAAAATGTGTTTGTGATGCGTCAAAATCGGTCAGAATTCCTCCATGACATATGTAGATAATACTGGATAACATGAGAAAGTCCATAAATGATGTGGTAATTTGTCAGGTAAGGGCTAGGAGTCTAGTGAGGTCCACTTGACCATCACAGAAAGAAACCCCATAACGGCCCCTCCTAGTAACCAATAGGACGTAATAACAGGCACCGGTAACCATATACATATATGTGGGGGCACTATGGCCCTTTACCTTGGTGCTAGCAGGACTCCTCGATATCCAGGGTGTGCTGTTCATCCAGGTAAGTATACAGCAAGAAGAAGAGTATAGATGTGTAGCACAGCCGCAATCTCCAGCTCCCAGTGAAACTGGAAAAAATGATGAGGTAAGCTTTCAATTGAACAACAGGTCAGGTTTTATTGCAGGGTGGTGCAGCAAGGGGACAACGGAACAACACTAACGCACCTACGCGTTTCGTGCACTAAGCACTTTATCAAGGTGACAAACATACACAATACTGCATAATTTATACTCACCTGGACTGTGCCTCGCGCTACCGGGTGTGACGTCATCGTCCCGCGTCGCAACGGGTCGCGGTGACGCTGCGTGCACAGCCATTGGCTCGGCCAGTCAGGTGGTATACTGGAATTTAGCTAACAATAGCTACCACGATATCACCCAGCCTATTCACCACAGCAGACGAGAATAAATCCTCTTTACCTAAAGGAATGTTTACATGTACTAAATGTAAAGCATGTGTTTCCATGTGTCAGAGTAAAACATTTACATCTACAGTTACGAGAATGACATATAATGTCCCAGGTTTCATCAATTGTAATTCCACACACATAGTATATTTACTGAAATGTGGCTGTGGACGTCAATACGTCGGGAGGACCACGAGAAAATTAAAGACCAGAGTCCTAGAACATCTCCGACTAATTAGGAACAAAGATATGAATCACCCTGTACCAAAACATTTCTCTAATTGTCCTTATGGTAATGCCAATCTATGCACGGTTCAAGGTATTGAACATATTCCTGCTTCCCCTAGAGGAGGAGATAGGGTTAAGATGTTAGACAGACGCAAATCCTTTTGGATTTTCACTCTAAGAACCAGGGAACCTCTTGGCATGAACATTGATTGGGATATAAGTCATTTTTTATAATTTGACACATTGCCTTACTTTGTCTACGTTGAATTGTATAATATTATTAAAACATTATTATTGTCATTTTTCTATATTTACAACTATTAATATGTAATTACACAATCCTATGTGGACAAATAGAGCTTAGTAATATTTTTCATCATTTGTTATTATTAATTAGTACTATTCGTTTAATTAATTTAATTATTACATGCTCTCCCAATCCATGTTCATGCCTTTGTAATTATAATGCAAGCAATTTATTATATCTCATGTTATATGTTATTGATATATGTTATTCATATATGGTATATGATCAAGTATATGAATGGTATTGTATTATCCACACAATAGATCAGGTTCTATTTCACAATAGTCATCTGTGCAGGGAATATATTATTAACATTATCATTAGTGTTCTATGGATTATATCTCTAGTGGTACACTTCTATTTGATATTTGTTCCCATCTACTGTATCCACTGTACAGACTGACTTCTGATCACATTCACCTCACGTACTATCAAGCATCACTCACTCAAGTATATACCATAACATGCTATCTATATGGGGCTTTTCTGAGTATTCCTCTATAAATTTATACTTATTCATATGTGCCCCTTTATGTTTCAAGCCTTACTGGTTATACTTGTGTTGATCCACTGCTTATATATTATTTCGTATGTGATTTTAATTTGTTTTTATTTAAGTGTTGTTCATGTATTACTAATAAAGTTTGTTTTAGAAAAAAAGTGAAAAAAAAGACAGTCAAAAAGATTCCAGTATACCACCTGACTGGCCGAGCCAATGGCTGTGCACGCAGCGTCACCGCGACCCGTTGCGACTCGGGACGATGACGTCACACCCGGTAGCGCGAGGCACAGTCCAGGTGAGTATAAATTATGCAGTATTGTGTATGTTTGTCACCTTGATAAAGTGCTTAGTGCACGAAACGCGTAGGTGCGTTAGTGTTGTTCCGTTGTCCCCTTGCTGCACCACCCTGCAATAAAACCTGACCTGTTGTTCAATTGAAAGCTTACTTCATCATTTTTTCCGGTTTCACTGGGAGCTGGAGATTGCGGCAGTGCTACACATCTATACTCTTCTTCTTGTTGGTTATTTTAACCTGTTAGGTCCATGGGACCTGTATTAAATAATCAATTTGTCTTGACCCCCGGTGCGCTGTTGCATATTTTTTATACATTTATATGACAATAACTGGAAAATTGGCAATTGGTTTGAGGGAATTTTCTGTGTTCAGAAAAAACAGGACCCCCTTTTATTTTGTCATATATTTTGCCAAAAAGTCACTATATTTTCATGAAGATTTGAGAAATCTGTCTGTGGTCTGTCACAGTAGATGATTACATTTAGGAATTATTAGATAATCTAATACATTTTCTTTGGAATTGGTGACCTCCTCAAGTGTATAGTTACAAAATGGTGTTTAGCGAAGAAGATAAGCACGTTATAAAGTGCTTTGAGACAGATCAAGAAGTATTGTCCAAATTTCTTGCATAAATTGTTTCCTGATAAAGGATGGTGGTCGCTAGGAGAACTGATAAAACTAATTTGTTTCATTCAGGAGTGGTAGCAGTTGGATCAACCTGTTACCGTTTATGCAATCAGACAGTGGCACTCTCATCTTTGGGCGTCCATTTGATCAGATGTAGGATATTTTGAACACACACTTTGAACCATACTTTGAACTCAAACTTTATCGTAATCATAGTGTTTTTGATTAGATAACAATACATTTACAAGCTATGAAGGAAAAACTGCTATTTTATTTTAATGAACCTGAACCTACCATAGTGTATCTGGCACAGTTGATTGTCTACATTGTGCTTCTTATATAGTGTTAATCTACATTACAGACCTAAAATTGTGCACATTTTCATGGCAATTGAGAAAGAAATATATAGATATGAGGTAAAACGAAAGGGTTCCCGTTTTTTCCTGAGCACAGTGTATATACAACTGGACAATACTCAAATGACTAAAAGCTTCAACTTTTCAAGAATCCGAACTCAGATCCAAGATGGAAATCTGACCGGATTGGATCCAATTACGAATTCCAAAGAATCTGCTTGGAGTTTTGCAATCTCTCGGTTGGAAATGCTGCTGAAAATGAAATGAAGTGAAATGAACTGGCTAATCCTTGTCGGATACGGATTTCGACGGAAAATCTGCCCATCTCTAAATGTTGTTAAATAAACATGGCATTTTAGATTCTTAAAATCAGAAAAAAAATCACTTCAAAATTAAATAGACGGTAAAAGGCAAAAAATTACTCCTTAGGTAATTCCAAATGTTGTATTTGAAATAGATTTAAGTTTCAGAGTGCTTTTTTTTTGTAAACATCTGTGAAAACATAAGAAAATAAAGTAAGCAACATTTCAGGGCCACAACGGCCCTTTATAGTTTTAGTGGCAGCATCCTTACTGGCCTCTCTCTAACAGGAAATCTTAGGTTGTTTAACTGAATAATAACTTTTATATAAACTTTATTTCATATAGCACTTTTCTCCCAATGGGACACGAAGCACATCACAATTACAGTATACATTAGTGCGTTGTACACAGCACATAGGAATTTTTACAAACACCGTCCCTGCCCATATGAGCTCACACCCTATGATTTTGGTGCCTGAGGCACATGGCGATAAAGTGACTTTCCTAAGATTATAAGGAGCTGACACCAGGAATTGAACCAGTTACGCCTGATCCAAACTGCCGAACTGTAGCTCATACCAGCGGATGACGTACTGATATCACAGATGTCTCTACAAGCGTCATGTTAGTTGCTATGCTATGAGACGTGGTGGAGAACGGTAAACTAATAGAACCAATCCGAACGTATTCCATGGTATCCTAGCAACAGGATATGTCCTAAGATCTCACTACAAAAGAGCGTCCAGTAAGGATGCCGCCATTATAGCTTTACAAAGGATTAAACATTGGGGTTTTTTTTCCTGATGTCTACAATAAAGTAATGTGAGCAGATCCCTGGGTGCTGTAGACATTTTCTCTTTAATACTACTTATTGTCTGAGGAGTTGGGTGGTACCCTACCCCTCGGTCGAGCATGCACCAGCAGCCACAGAAGATAGGAAACACTGAAAAACTGCAACAGTTACAATAATTAGATCTAGGAAAGAACTGATCACCCTTCAAGACATAGTTTGCCCCTTTTCTATAATATCTTAATATATAAGAAAAACAGCTCTTAAGTTATACTATTAAATCACATGAATATTTGTTCAAATATACACTACTTTTTCTATCTTGGTTACAAAAGAGAAATGTTATAATCTGTCATCACCAATAGCACACCCTGGGACTTCCTTTGCTTTAAAAAATTATAATGTTACATTGAACAATTGCAGGCACACACTTTCTTTACCATGTATATATATGATGGAGTCATACAGACAAAGTATTCCAAAGTCTAGTGTTGAGTTTCCGTTTATAAAGAGCTCTTTATGTTCTCTTATAACTCACGTATGAAGAGAAAAGTTGAGAATGTGGTTTCTTTATATATTTGCACAAAGAACTCACTGTTTTTAACAAATGGTTTATGCAAATGTATTCCCACTGTTTCTTCATTTTCATTCTCCTAATATGTAATTCTACAATAGAAAGAAACCCAAACTCATGGATAGCCCAGTTAACTGTTTAATGATTCAACTATCACAGATTATCTACTTTCTTAGTTATTTCCAAAACTAAGAATTGAGGAAGGCCTAAGGAGACAGAAAAGTTAAGGGCCAGTTGTACATGTATTTGGCTAACCATTTTGAAGATTTTTTCAATGGAATGTAATAAAACCTCCAAATTCCCAATACATGACTTTAGGAACATTTAATGGGTAAAACTTTGTTCAATGTTTTTCATACATTGTTTCTTTGTATGACTCAATATATAAAAATAGAGAGATACATTAATTTAATTGTTTCTATTTTCTTACAGTATGTCATATGAGGTGGTATGCAGGCTTATGACTCTTTGGCCAAAGGGTTTAACGAAATAAGCAAGTAAATATTATTATTATTGAAGTATTCAAACTTTATACTTATTACTTTATATGTTTTGTCAATTGGATGTAGCATTGGGCACCCCTGTCTTTTGTTGTATACATTTGCCACGCCCAGTAGCATCTTTTTGACATAAATATATATTCATGATGTGGTGGGTGTAGGAGTTTGAGCTAGCTGGGAATGTGTGTTAATCAATTTCTGACTGGTAACAGTTGTAATGGAGGTAGGTGGCACCTCCTCCCAGAGCTCACTCCTCCTCACCTTTTTAACTTGGGAGGTATTTTCACTTTGCTGCAAAGAACAGGATCTACTATGATTCTTTGCCCTCATACAGTGGTAAAGAGAAGGGTTCACAGTGTAGTGTAGGACCTGCATTAATTTTGGTTTACCTTGACGTGGTTGTCAGGCTTATGACGCTTTGGCCAAAGGGTTTAACTAAATAACCAAGTAAATATTATTATTATTGAAGTATTCAAACTTTATACTTATTACTTTATATGTTTTGTCAATTGGATATAGCATTGGGCACCCCTGTCTATTGTCATATGAGGGTTCATCCAATTTTTTTTTTTAATCCATCTCGTCCAAATTGAACCAAATTTAGCAGAGATAAATATCTAACTCTGTAGTGGATATACATTACCCAAACCAAGGTCCAGAGTAAGTGAAGAGGAAGCACATTACGTTGTTTGGAATCAAAAAGGTGTATTCAGTGAAAAAATTACAACATTAAACCATTATTTGACAAAGCACCATTCTGTGTGAAATGCGTTGGAGGACTTTTTGCCTGCCATTCTATGGATCTTGTCAATTAAAGTTTTTTCATCTCTTCTCAATAACGCCTCGCTACCTGTTTTGTAGTGCTTCGCTACCATCCTTTCTTCCTCCTTGCTGGTCATAATTATCGCCTTCGTTTTAAATGTATTTAAGAGTTGAGAAAAAATTATCTGAGATTTGAACTTAAAATACCCACAATTCTTGTTTCTACAGAGCATTCATCAGTAGATGATAAATACTTCCAAACGTTTTGCTTGTTTTTAGTCTCCAGTTTTTTTTCTCCTGTACCAGCTGCATCTCAGTAACAGAATTGTTAAAGTAGACGCTTATGAAAGTATGGAAAGTATGGAATTCCACTGAAATTCACAGATGAGAGAATAGTAACTTTAAGAATAATAGCAAGGTAATGAAGCTGCTTTTATTTTATTTTAATAATAGAGTATTGTTGCAGGGGGTCTCCAGAGCTGAATCGCAATTTCAGGTCCAGGGATCCCTTGCTTCCTGAGTTACAGGTCGTCATATGGGTTGCCAGTATCCCTCTGGTTTGTTTAAATTCCCCAATCACGTGGGCTGTGACGCGGAAGAAGTAAACATAGCCGCCGGGATACTGGCACTCCATAATAGGTCCTCAGGAAGCAGGGGGTCCCTGACATGAAATCAATGCGGTTAAGCTCAGGAGACCCCCTGCTACGATACTGTATTATTAAAATAAAATAAAATCCCACACGATCGCCTGTTAGAGGCGTGCAGGTAGAGTGACTGATTCAGTCTCTTACTGCGCGTCTTTTACAGACAGGTGAAGCCAAGTAGGATTCACACAGCAGGGACCCCCTCTGTGTTAATCCGATGGGCCATTAGTCTGGCCGCTGGAATCTCGCGGCATGCTAGAGGTTGCCGTGCAAAACACGCACGGTAAGTGGGAGAGAACAGGTAGCTACAACTGTAGTGAAGTACTGATAAAATAGTTTATCTGCAAATTTAAGAAAGCCACTTACAATCTTGTGGTGGAAAAAAGCATTTTGCGACAACCCTAGCACAGACGCAAGACAGAATTGTGCACGGCACCGAGTTTTTTTTAGTCTTGCGTCTGTCCTCAAATTGCCCCAAAATGTTAGATTCACATTCTTAACTGGAGAGAATATTCAAGTTCTATTGATCTTGTAGACATGTAGATATATAACCATTCATTTCTAATGTACCATTCGCTATTTCAAAATCTATTAAGATGACAGATATTCACAGTCCCTGTTTTAAAGGATGCTTACTCACGGGTGATGATTGTGTTTTATTTTAAAAAAAATCTGTCTTTGCAGTGTTAATTTCATAATGAATTTATTGAGGTCAATTAATAATGCAAATCTATTTGGGTCATTTATCAGGGAGAAGGATAATCCTTTATCAAGGATAGGGACGTTATATTGTGGAAGACTGTATTGGGGGAGATTGAAAATATGAATGGGTTTACAGTAATTATATATTTTTTCTGATTTTTCCTTGGTGTTCTCTCTCAAGCCTGTGTTTTCTTTCTCCTGTTGTCTCTCTTTACCCTGGTTTCTGTCTTTTTTTGATAGCATGTGAATTGCACTTTAACTGTTATTCAGCCTTTTGCTTTAGCAATTACTCATCCCAGACTCCTGGGATTTTGGGATGATCTTCCCTCCCTAGCACCTGGTAAAGTCCAGCTCGGTTTCCTGTTTGGTCACCCTACAGTGCTTCCTTTTCAAGCTTGCAACTTTCGCAAACTGCTCTCCCTGTCATAGTACTGTTATTTTCACCTTCTAATTTATGCATCACCAAAGATTTCTATTAATTTCTTTGTGCTTGTAAATAAAGCTTATCAGAAATTCAAGGAGGGTTCTATTTTGCATGAAGAAAGAGATGAGTTTACCTGACTGTCAAATCTGAGCCTCGGGAAGCCTAGGACAGAACAGTTATTTCATAACTTAACCTTTCGTTTCCACTGTAAGTGGCCCCCACAAAGTATGTATTTTACCTGTATTTTTGTATTTCACTGTGTGTACGCGGGTTTACCTGAATAAACCTAATTTTATTCCACTAGTGTGTTTTGCCTAGTGAATGACACCGGTATAAAAGTGTTAAAAGTCCTGGTCTCCTGTGACAATCAGGTTGTATTTAATTTTATTTAAGCTTAGGAAAATGAATGTTACAGCCAAGACCTTGGTGTTTTCCTTTCCTGAGATGATGATTTATAGTTCTTGGCTGCACTGGATACGGTGTCAGTCATATTTTATATTTCTCCAACTCTGACACATCAAACATTTGATTTCCACTTGCAACTTCCAACCCAAAACATGTTTCCCATTATAGATATTCAAGTGGCTGCCATGCACACTGACTCATGGGGCTGTATTTTATTATCAGAAAATATATATCCCCATCAGAATAATATACAGATGGTGTCATATCGATTAAACATAGCGTATTTTCTGTTTTCTTGCCCATCCCGCAGATTTGTGTCTTGACAGTAATATGAAATCTTGTCATCACCATGTCTCATTTTACAATGGATATAGTGAACTGGATGTTTTGTATGTAATAAATATTTTGCTTGAGCATTATTTATTGGGAATACAATATTTTTTTTTTAAACAGAAATCTGATACAATGTGGAATTTTGGCAATAAGCAAATAAGGTTGATTTATCTTACATACTTAACTATAAATTATTACAAATTATTATAAATTATTACATGACTAAATACAACATCTTACCATGTAATTTCTCCATGCTTACCCTTATTACTTATGTGTAAAACACAGAGCTTGTATTTTGTATTAGAAATAAGACAACCCCTATATAGTTTATAAGAAATTTAAAATTATTCATTTTGGTGCATATGTATCAAGGAAAAAATGAGGTAATGCTGAGGCCAAATATTCCAGATTATCAAAGAAAAGATCCTATTAATTTCAAGGGAATTCTTTTCATTGTTTCAGATGATGCCATTTATTTTCCCCAAACTGCACCATTATTGCCTTGATAAATTCTGTATGGCCCACTGTCCCTCGAATGTTCCTCTATCGAAAAAATATCACTCCTGATGCAGTGTCAGGAATATTCAAGTAAATACATTTTAAGGGATATATAAAATTGGGTACAGGGGATAAAATGGCTGGTGAGTTAACCTTAGTTTGATAGCCAAACAGCAATATATATATATTGTGACAAACGGCTTACTCCGGGGCTCCGCCGTCTGTCCGGGACTGTTAGAACACGGTCTTTTAGGGTAGGTTAAATGATGAGACGTCACGTACTGTTCCTTTAAACAGGCTATGCCTGGTTTATTCAGTCCCAGGCACTGAGACTGCCACAGTTTAAACAGAAAACAAAGCCAAACAAAAAGCTGCTCGTCTGAGCGATAACTTAAACTTAGATGTCCCTGACTCAGAGTTGGAAGTGGCTTGTCCACTTCCACCAACAAAATAAGTACCTTTGCAGTCTTTAGACAAACTACCAGAATGAATGAAGCGATTTGGGAAAGAGGCTTTCTCACCCCTCTGCAGTTCAGCAGCCTTCCAGGCTCTTGGGCGGGGCCCAGAGGAAACAGGAAACAGGTCTTATATACCTGAACTCTAATCAGCATGACAGGTGACAGAAAACAGGCAGCAGACAAACTGTGGAATGGAGTGCCTGTACCACGAGGCTGCCCTGTTCAGCTTAGACAGGACAGAAACTGTTCAGTATCCTGGGAGCCCTGTATATGGAGTTTATTACCAACCCCTGGTTTCTGTCACATATCCTCCCCCCCAGCTCAGACCTCGAGGGGTGAGCGACCATGGATATTAGGGAGTGCATCCTTGACAACCCGTCGGCATTGCCATGTTTGTGCCCCGACCTGTGTTCCACAGAAAATTTAAAGGGCTGTAGGCTTAGGAACCACCTGGTCACCCTAGCGTTCTTCTCCCTATTTTGACACATCCAGGTAAGGGGTGCATGATCTGTGACCAATCGGAACTTTCTCCCCAACAGATAATACTTGAGTGTCTCTACAGCCCACTTTATTGCGAGACACTCTTTCTCGACTATGGAGTAATTTTTCTCCTGGGGATTTAGTTTCCTACTTAAATAAAGGATGGGGTGCTCCTCCCCTTGAGACTCCTGGGAGAGTACCGCCCCCAGCCCTACCTCAGATGCGTCGGTTTGGACTACGAACTCTTTGGAGAAGTCAGGTGTGACCAACACTGGTTGGGCACAGAGAGCTTCTTTCAGGCTTCTAAAGGCCTGTTCGGCTTCGGGGGACCACTTTACCATTAGCGGTCCTCTTGCTTTTGTGAGGTCGGTTAGTGGGGTTGCCTTAGTTGCAAAATTGGGAATAAACCTCCTATAGTAGCCAATTAACCCCAAAAAGGTCCTTACTTGTTTTTTTGTGACTGGCCTTGGCCAATTTTGTATCGCCTCTACTTTGAGTGTTTGTGGTTTGAGTAACCCTCTACCAATAGAATACCCCAGATACTTGGCCTCCTCCAGACCAATAGTGCATTTAGCGGGGTTAGCAGTTAGTCCAGCAGACCGAACTGCGTCGAGCACAGCTTGGACCTTTGGAAGGTGGGACTGCCAATCTTCACTATGGATTACCACATCATCCAGGTAGGCGGCAGCGTACCGAACATGTGGTTTTAAAATTTTATCCATCATTCTTTGGAATGTGGCGGGAGCTCCATGTAAGCCAAAAGGCAGCACCTTATATTGAAAGAGGCCATCTGGGGTTGAGAAGGCTGTTTTTTCTTTTGCCCTTTCTGTGAGGGGAACCTGCCAGTACCCTTTTGTTAGGTCTAGGGTTGTGAGATATCGGGCTTTGCCCAGTCTCTCTACAAGTTCATCCACCCTGGGCATAGGATAAGTATCAAATTTTGACACCGCGTTTAGTTTCCGGTAGTCATTACAAAACCTTGTTGTACCGTCTGGCTTTGGGACTAAAACTATAGGGCTGTTCCACCCACTTTGGGATTCCTCAATTACGCCTAGTTTTAGCATTTTTTTAACCTCTAAACTTATAGCCTCTCTCTTGGCCTCTGGGATTCGGTACGGTTTAAGGTTAACTCGGACCCCCGGTTCAGAGACTATGTCATGTTTAATTACGTTAGTTTTACCTGGCTGTGTAGAGAAGATTTCTTTGTTCCTTCTCACTAAACTCTGGACCTCTCGTTTCTGATGCACGGACAGTGTTTCAGCTATGCTAACCTCTGGGTCAGTTTCTTGATTCTCTGACGGACCTGGGGGTACTAGGGTTAACAAGACCTCTCTATCTTTCCAGGGCTTGAGTAGGTTTATATGGTAAATTTGCTCAGGTTTCCTCCTACCTGGCTGCCTTACCCTATAATTTACTTCTCCCACTCTTTCCAAGACCTCATATGGCCCATGCCATTTAGCAAGGAATTTACTCTCCACGGTGGGAACCAGAACTAGTACCCTATCACCTGGAAAAAAAATTCTGACCCTAGCACCCTTATTATACGTATTCCTTTGTGCTTCTTGAGCTTTCTCCATGTGTTCCCTCACTATGGGTAGGACTGCAGCAATGCGGTCCTGCATTTGGGCAACATGCTCTATTACACTTCTGTAAGGGGTAACCTCGTGTTCCCAAGTTTCTTTGGCTATATCCAGTAAGCCCCTTGGATGTCGGCCATACAATAGTTCAAACGGGGAGAAGCCTGTGGATGACTGGGGAACTTCCCTAATGGCAAATAACAGGTATGGTAACAAACAGTCCCAGTTTTTCCCATCCTTATCGACCGCCCGGCGTAACATGCTCTTTAAGGTTTTATTGAACCTTTCCACTAAACCATCTGTTTGTGGATGATAGACTGAGGTTCTGAGATGCTTGATTTTTAGGAGTTTACATAGCTCTTTTGTTACTTGGGACATAAATGGTGTTCCCTGGTCAGATAAGATCTCTTTAGGAATTCCGACCCGGGAAAACAGAAGTACTAACTCTTTTGCTATGTTTTTAGCAGAGGTGCTACGTAGGGGAACTGCCTCCGGATATCGGGTAGCATAATCTAATATTACCAATATATGCTGATGTCCCCTAGCAGACTTTATTAGGGGTCCTACTAGATCCATAGCAATCCGGTCAAATGGTACCTCTATTATGGGAAGGGGTACCAATGGGCTGCGGTATGCTTTGAACGGGGCGGTGATCTGACATTCTGGGCATGAGGAACAATAGTTTGTAATTTCTGCCAGAACCCCAGGCCAATAAAAGCTTCGGAGAACCTTTTCTTTTGTCTTTTCCACCCCTAGGTGTCCCCCCAATGGATGACTATGTGCGAGGTGTAATACTACGTTACGGAATGTCCGTGGTACCAACAATTGTTTAGTTGTAACTGATTTTCTTTTATCAACCCGATATACTAGGTCGTTCTCTACCTCGAAGTAGGGGTAAGCAAGTGACCTATCTGGTTGGCCATGAGTACTATTCTGGTCCCGTATATTTCCCCTTGCTACCGCTAATGTGGGGTCCTCCCACTGGGCCTTCTTAAAACTCCCAGGACTGACCTCTAGGTCAGCGAGGGTCTTATCCTGTACTGGGGTGGTAAGTGCCTGATCAACATCTTGATTTGGGGTATTCCCTACCAAAGTAGTGATGGGGAAGGGAATTTCACAGCACTCCTCCTTTTCCCCCTTCTTATTTGGGCCCTCGTCAACCTCCATTTCTGAAAAAGGGAAAGGATTTGTTTCTTCTAACACTTCGTTATGGTCTGCTATTGAACTCTGGGCGCTATTCTGAGCTGGGGACCACATTTTTAGAAAATGGGGAAAGTCGGTCCCTATTAACACATCATGTGCCAGTTTGGGTACAACACCCACCTTGAAATCTAAAGAACCAAATTCTGTTTCAAAAAAAACATCAACAGTGGAATATTCATGATTATCCCCATGTATACAACAAATTGCCACTCTTTGTGAACTGTTTACCTGTTTCTTCTTAATGGGCAATAGGTATTCGGACACTAGTGTGACCATACTCCCAGAGTCAAGAAGTGCCCGAACCCTCTTACCATTAACCTTTACAAATGCCCACAGATGGTTATTCAAGGGGTCCTCTGGGCTAGGGCCCATACATTGGGACAACAGCGAATAAGGTTCCACGCTGTTGCATTGCATGGGCTCATCATTTAGTGGGCAGATTTTTGCTGTGTGGCCCCTCTCATGACAATTTACACATTTAGGTACATAGTCTGTGTCCCACTTAGAGCCTTTTCCCGGCTCCCCATGTTGGCTATTGCCCTTAGTGTGCGAACCACTGTTGCTGGAGCGGCGTGAAGGTGGTCGCCGCTCTTCAGCGCCCCTTAACCCCGGTACCCTTTTACCGTCTCTGGAAGAGTCCTGGAACCTCGGATAGTGGGGTTGCTCCACGTCTGTGGGTTGCGGGTGCTCTTCTGCTGCACTGTACCTTTCTACAAGGGCCACAAGCTCATCCGCATTGTGGGGGTCACTCCGACTGACCCAACGGCGTAAGGCAGAGGGAAGTTTCCTCAAGAACTGGTCCATGACCAACCGTTCCACGATGTGGCTTGCTGAGTTGATCTCGGGTTGTAGCCACTTCCGGGCGAGGTGGATGAGGTCATACATCTGGCTTCGGGTGGCTTTATCCATCGTGAAGGACCATGCGTGAAACCTTTGGGCACGAACAGCCGTGGTTACGCCGAGGCGGGCGAGGATCTCGAACTTCAGTTTTGCATAGACGTTAGCTTCGGCTGGCTCTAGATCAAAGTAAGCCTTCTGGGGTTCGCCGCTTAGGAAGGGTGCGATTAGACCAGCCCACTCAGCTTCTGGCCATCCCTCTCTCTGTGCCGTGCGTTCAAACGTGAGAAGATAGGCTTCCACATCATCCGAGGGTCCCATCTTCTGAAGGTAGTGGCTTGCCCTGGTCATTTTCGGAACTGGGGCTGCCTCTGCCAGTGGAAGGTTACTGATAGTCCCCCTCAGGATCTCGAGTTCCTGCTGTAAGCCCTGAGCGAACCGCTTTTGCTCCTCTCTCAGCAGGCGGTTTGTCTCTTGCTGGTTTGCATTAGTCTCTTGCTGGGCTATTAACAGCTGTCGCTGGGTTTCACTCGCCTGTTGCTGGGCTTCATTCGCGTCTTTCTGGACAGCGACATTGCGTACCAGCGCACTCACCACGTCTTCCATCTTGTTTGGAGAGAGAGAAAAAAAAACCTTTTTTTTTTTTTTTTTTTTTTTTTTTAAAGTTCTTTAACCCCCAGACCTTTCAGTGTTCTGCCCGCATTCTCCACCATATGTGACAAACGGCTTACTCCGGGGCTCCGCCGTCTGTCCGGGACTGTTAGAACACGGTCTTTTAGGGTAGGTTAAATGATGAGACGTCACGTACTGTTCCTTTAAACAGGCTATGCCTGGTTTATTCAGTCCCAGGCACTGAGACTGCCACAGTTTAAACAGAAAACAAAGCCAAACAAAAAGCTGCTCGTCTGAGCGATAACTTAAACTTAGATGTCCCTGACTCAGAGTTGGAAGTGGCTTGTCCACTTCCACCAACAAAATAAGTACCTTTGCAGTCTTTAGACAAACTACCAGAATGAATGAAGCGATTTGGGAAAGAGGCTTTCTCACCCCTCTGCAGTTCAGCAGCCTTCCAGGCTCTTGGGCGGGGCCCAGAGGAAACAGGAAACAGGTCTTATATACCTGAACTCTAATCAGCATGACAGGTGACAGAAAACAGGCAGCAGACAAACTGTGGAATGGAGTGCCTGTACCACGAGGCTGCCCTGTTCAGCTTAGACAGGACAGAAACTGTTCAGTATCCTGGGAGCCCTGTATATGGAGTTTATTACCAACCCCTGGTTTCTGTCACAATATATAACTAAGGTTAACTCACCAGCCATGTTATCCCCTGTACCCAATTTTCCAACTCTATCTGTCCATGGGATGACTGGGAATTGACTGTATAACCCTGTTCTTTTAATGTAACCATGTATTGTTATAACTATGTGCCCAGGACATACTTGAAAATGAGAGGTAACTCTCAATGTATTACTTCCTGGTAAAACAGTTTTATAAATAAATAAATAAAACACAGTTTTCCTACCCATAACTGAAATAGACTTTGTAACCGGATTCAACCCCATTGTATCATGTCAACAACAGTGTAATTCTGGGGCAAAACAAATGCAAAAGATCTATCAGAGAAAAATAAATATTGCTTGAAATGTTTGTTTTTATTCAACTGATATATTTGTGCCCAAGATTTCCCACCCCATTTTCCTAGATATATAGACTCACTAGTGCCTCTGTATGAAGGTACTTTGGATCAGATTTACTAAGTGGAGACCCAAAAGTGCAATGTGTTTCTGGTTCCTCTGACAGCAATGTGGTTAATGGTAGCAAAGTACATCAGTCCAATATGGACTTAACACACACAGTTAATATCATACAAAATCAAGCAATGGCCCATATTTGAGCTGTTAACAATAGCAGTGTGATTATTTTGTGTAGTTAGCAGGTGGGTCTGCAGTTTTGCTGTGTTGCTTCAAGTTCAATATGCATAGTGAGGGCAGGTGTTCCAGGAAGCATTTTACTATTCAGATATTATGGCTACTACGTTATTGTCAATTTGTTTTATTAATAATAATAATACTTTGTTCTTGTATAGCACTGCTAGTTTTTCGTAGCGCTTTACAGACATTTTGCAGGAACAAGTCCCTGCCCCGTGGAGCTTACAATCTACGTTTTTGGTGCCTGAGGCACAGGGAGATGGTGACTTGCCCAAGGTCACAAGGAGTCGACACCGGGAATTGAACCAGACTCCCCTGCTTCAAACTCAGTGCCAGTCAGTGTCTTTACTCACTGAGCAACTTTTGAATAGTAATTATTCTTTAATGAGTTTTAACTTATAAAAAAGCCATAAATCCTTTAGCCATGATGCCCCTTCTGGAGTGCGTCCTCCGCAGTCATATCTTACCGTTACCATTTGTCACAAGTCACAGTACTGTGCCTCTAGCTACTTAACAAATCTTCTTCATGCCAACTCTGCATTTCCTTGAAGTTATTTAAACCCCCCCTCCCCCCACCCACCCTAAAAAAGGGTTCCCTCACAGAGAAGAGGGAAGAAATCTTCTAAAGCAGTGTTTTTCAAACGGGGTTCCCCAGGCATCCCAAAAAGGGTTCCTTGTAATTTTCAGGTAATTTTAAAATTGTACCAAATACAGAAGAATTTACACAATGCATCTGATCTCCGACACTATTAGATAGGATTGGAGTTCCTAACAATGCATCTGATCTCAGATGCGCTGTTAGAGGGGGTTGGGGTTCCTCAGAATTTCACATAGGGTTCCTTAACCAAAAAAAGGTTGGAAACCACTTTTCTAAAGTATGGCACGAAGCAATAAAACACAAAACCCCAGCAAGCTCTTTTTGGGAAACACTGAGCCCCCACAATATATATATATATATATATGTATATAAGTGTCAAAAAGGAGTGCTATTGAGCGTGGCATATGTATACAACAAACGACAGAGAAGCCTAATGCTACATCCAACATGACAGAAATACACAGTAAAATACTTATATATTCACTTGAAGAAGGGTCATTTAGTTTAACCCTTTGGCCAAAACGTTGTAAGCTTGCGAGCCACGACAAGGCAGACACCCGTTCGCAAGTCCTAATAGAGGTTTATTGACACTTATCAATAAAGTGCCCTGTGCACGAAACGCGTAGGTGCGTTCGTGTTGTCCTGTTGCTTGTCCTGTTGCTTTGCCTACCTGCAATAAACCAGACCTATTGCATAATTGCCTTGTGCACTTTTTGTTTTATATCTTCCGGTCCCATTGGGAATTGGATCTTCGTGGCTGTGCGATCCATCATCATCCTTTACTCTGCTGCTTGCCTCTGGGAGGACTGAAGTTGAGCACGCCTGCAATACCCCTTCGGAGCGCTCGGAAGAAGACTTGCAGAGCGTGATCGCAGTAATCGTTTGAGAGAAGGGATTTCGGCATTTCCACCCGCCCCTGGTGATGTGTTTCCGGCTGCGGATTGACTGACAGTCCCTGGAGAGCTCCAGATTCATTCGGAGTGACGCACTTCCGGTCGCGGAGTGAAGGACACCATTTGGAAGAAACCTTTGGATGTCACGTGTTCACACGGAGCTAAAGCCGGTCACCATTCATCTATATCTCTGCTTATGATCTGTGGCAGTTCTGTAAGTAGGACTCCGGTTTTAACCTACCGGATCCCACATCTGCTATAGTTTTTTATTGTGTATATTAAATTAACTCTTACTATTAGTCAGCCTTGCTTGTTCTGTTTAGTGTTTGTCCTGTCCTATTTGTCCTGCTATATTTGCATTTTTGCACTATGATGTGTTCTTTTTGTCTCTTTTCTTTCTGCAACATATGCATGGAGTAACGTCTTCTGGAGGAGCTGGAAAGTGATACAAGCTGATATCCACCACTAGAGACTTTAACACCATTGGACTATAAGTATTGCCTTTGGACTATTTTGGCGCCGGTCTGTATTGTTTATTTTGTGTTTCTTTTTGCTAACTGTGCCTTGGAGTTAGTATCACCTGGCAGCCTAGCCCATTTTTTGTTTTTTTGTAGGGCCACATAATATTATTAATATTAATACACTGTATTGTTATTGTTTAACCTTTTAGCGCTATTTACACCATTTCCCCTTTTTTACTTATATACATATATATATATTGTGGGGGCTCAGGGGTTACCAAAAAGAGCCTGCTGGGGTTTTGTGTTTTGTTAACCTATTCTCAGCTGTTTCAGCTGTTGGAGGTTAGTGGCTCCTCCTTTCCAGGTTTTAAGCCCGCCCCTCCCCACTTCCCAAGTTAGTAGGTCCTTTCATTCTACTGGATATAGATCCAATGTGGTCTTTCTCCCTCCTAATAGAGGTAAATGAGAATTTTAATCCTAATAGAGGTATATTAGTATTTTATCTGGTAGTGTTAGGACTTTTGAACGGGTGTCTGCCTTGTCGTGGCTCGCAAGCTTGCAACGCTTTGGCCAAAGGGTTAAACTAAATGACCCTTTTTCAAGAGAATATATAAGTATTTTACTGTGTATTTCTGTCATGTTGGATGTAGCATTGGGCTTCTCTGTCGTCTGTTGTGCACAGAAGCAATAAGTAAAAAAATATCAATGTATTGAAAATAAATGATCATACATTACTAACTAGACAGATCTCACTAAAAACAGCTACAAACAAGTGAAAGACTCCCCAAGTAGTAAATGGCCCAAGTAAATAATCAATGAAAAGCAGCAAATAACTCTGTAACCTCGTGGCTCCAGGAGTGCCGGTATTCACCTCTCATCCCAGAAAATCAAATTGGCTGCCAGGATTTTTCAGGTCAATCAGCAGCCGCAACAAATCAAGCAACAAATAACTCCATATCCTCATGAGGTTATTGAGTTATTAGCTGAGATCTGGCTATTTAGTAATGTATGATCATGTATTTGTCTGTACGTTGATGTTTTTGTACTTATTGCCTCTGTGCCACACTTGAGAACATTTCTTACCTCATCTCTGTGAGAGACCCATTTTGTTTTGTTCAGTTCTTCCATCTTCTGTGTGAACCTCATCCTCCTTAACAGTTCTCACTGGAGTAGTACTCATGTGGAGATTATGTCGTGAGGTAAGTCATTAATTATGAGGGTTTTTTTTGTTTTTATTTTAGTGTTTTTCGTTTTTTCAATATTTGTACATTGGCAATTGTATTTCTTACATAGAAAGCATATTTTTCAGGTGGAACTGTTAATTCCACCTGAGATCTTTTGGGCTTAAATCACTTAACAACCGCTGTTAAGTGATTTAAGCCTAAAAGATCTCAGGTGGAATTAACAGTTCCACCTGAAATATATTCTTTCTATGTAAGAAATACAATTGTCAATGTACAAATATTGACAGTTTGATGCAAAGCATCTTGAAACACCTTGAAACAGCAATACAAATGAAATCAATAGCCTTTAACTCCCATTTGCTGATTTCTGGGAATTTTTTGTCAGCTGACTAATGACTTTTCATGAAGTATTAACAGGCAAGAAAATGATATAAATGCATACAGTTTTACTCATTTGCAAACATGACTCTGAAAAAATGTAAGCAATATTTCAGGTCCCTTTTCCGCAAAAGCCCAAAAGTCGCTTTCCAGGCAAGATCAAATAGACACTTCTCAAGTGAAAAGCGCATGCAAATCTGCATAAATAATTCTTAATGAATACAGAGAAAATGCCAGATTTATATTACTTTAGATTGCATTCTCTGTGTGGACAATTTGGCATTGGCAATAGAGGAGTTTAATAAATAGGCCCCTCTGTGTCCACACATCTGTTGTTTGTGATACCAATTTAATAGACAAATCCAGTTTTATATTGACACACTTGAGGGACCAGGACTACTCCCTTTTTTAGGTCAGATACATTGTATTGTAGAATAATTTATGTGTTATAGTATTTTTAGGTTTCACCAGGTTTAAAATGAAAAAAAAGACATCATGACCACAATAAAATACATTTGTCTGCCACATGCTTGCTCCAACTATTTTATCATATTGAAGCACATAATAAAATGCACATGGCTTTACAGAGTGGGAGTATTTTGCAAATGTATAGAACTACTAACCTTCCCTGCTCAACTGTTGCTTTGTTTAGTCCCACATAGATATGTGTAACCTTTTAAAAATGAAGGCATTAATACTTTTCTGGAAAATGAAACCTCCAGTATATAAAATTACAAACACCAAGGTACACAAAATACAAGAACGTCATAAATACAATTAACCTTTTCAAGTACACAAGCAGCTGGCATAAGGTTAAAGGGATCCATGTTAAAGTAGATAAGAAGTAAAAAGTGATGTAATGAATGCTCATTTGCATTTAATTACCCAGAACCCCGGACTGCAGTGGGAGTACTGTGTTATTATCAGGTTATGTGGGTTTGGGGTCTTCTCTGAGACAAGAATATACTCATAAGAGTTCTTTATCATTACAGCTGAACCCCGTTATAATGCGGTGCTCTGGGTCCACATAATGAGACTGCGTTATAACCGGGATCTCAGAAAAAAATGGTCGCTGCAATCAGGGGTTCCACATCTGCCGGAGGGTGAGTGTGTCTGTGTCTGTGTGTGTGGGGGGGCAGGGGGGAGGAGGGGGGAGGCAGCACCGACAGCAGCAGCTTAATAAAAAGGACTTTATTAAAATAAAAAAACAAACAAAAACGTAAATAAGTCGTAATTTTACATACATTTAGACATTAAGGCAGATCTTTTGTCAACATGCTGACCCCCCACACAAAGATAAGCAACAGTTTTAATAAAGATTATGTTCCGGAAAAAGATGAACAAAAACATTACAGTCTGTGAAGATGTGTGGATACAGAGCAGACAGGTTAACCCGCGTTCTGCCAAAGAGGCCGCAGTGATCCCCTTTTGGCTGCATATGGGTTAATCGGCCATTTAAAGCCCACCGCATCTCAAAGGATTTTACCGCTGGTAGAAGCAATTCTTGCAGGAGCAAAATCTATATTGAAGAGCTTTGCTGTGACCGAGGTGTTATGCTGCAGCTCTGCCGTTAGCTAGAGTTCTTGTTGCAGCACAGATAATCCCAGAAAAAAAAGGTTGAGAAGCAGCACTGGCTGTATGCAATTTGAACGTTAACCCTTCCGCTGATGGAAGAACAATGTGGTGCCCGCCTTTGAAAAACTGGGCAGAGAATCCCATTCTGTCCTGAAGAAGGTATTCTTAGGGTCACCTCAAAAGGTTACGGGGTTTTCAAGGTTTTACAGTCAGAGGGACTGTGTGTGTATGTGTCTCCGTGTGTGCTTGTGTCTGTCTACGTGTGTGTGAGGGTGGCGTAACTTAGCAGGAGCAGGAGCAGGGATGTGGCCAGACGGAGGGAGGCATGAGGGAGCGAGCAGGGGACCGACCGGCGAGGGCAGCGAGCAGGGGACTGACCGGTGGGGGATGTGAGCAGGGGACAAGAGGAGGCAGCGAGCAGAGGACCGGCGGAGGCAGTGAGCAGCGGACTGGTGGAGGCAGCGAGCAGGGAACTGACAGAGGCAACGAACAGGGGACCTGCGGGGAAAGAGAGCAGGGGACTGGTGGGGGCAGCGACTTTGAAAAACTGGGCAGAGAATCTCATTCTGTCCGGAAGGAGGTGGACAGTCATTCTGCTCCCACGGCAAAGAAGGTAGTCTTAGGGTGACCTCAAAAGGTTATAGGGTTTTCAAGGTTTTACAGTCAGAGGGACTGTGTGTGTGTGTGTGTCTGTCTCAGTGTGTGTGTGTGTGTGTGTGTGTGTGTGTGTGTGTGTGTGTGTGTGTGTGTGTGTGTGTGTGTGTGTGTGTGTGTGTGTGTGTGTGTGTGTGTGTGTGTGTGTGTGTGTGTGTGTGTGTGTGTGTTTCCATTTGTGTGTGTGTGTCCGTTAGCAATAAAGCATTGGATATTTAAAAAAAAAAAAAAGTAGGAGAGGTTCTTAAAAAAAATGCGAACCACGATCAGACTGCGTTGTACACTGGCGACACACTTTATTCGAGCTCGGCTAGTCCCACGAATTCGGGTATACCCGGGTGTATTGAGGTTTGTGACTGTTTTCTGCCCGAGTGCATTGAGGTATTTTCTAGGCAGGGATTGAAGCATTTTATTCCCACTGGCTGCAATACTGCACAGTATATATATATATACTGCATTACAATTCATGAATTTATGCCATCTGGTAGACACGCGAAGCATTGCAGCCTATTAAATCCTAATCATTATCATTTAACAGATCAGCCGCCCGTAAGCCAGGCATGAACCCAGGCTGGGAAGGAAAACACAACGGGGCTTGTCAGAGGTGAGGAGCGGCGCATTCCAGGTATCTGCCAGGTACAAACTGGGCATTTGCTCGAATAAAGTGTGTCGGTGCAGTAAGCAGATCCGCGTTGTAGCGGATCGCGCTATAATGAGGTTGAGCTGTACTATCCTTTTAATATTTTTGAATGATGTTTACCCAGAGTACAAGATCATATAAGGTAATGTACTAGCTGTAATTAGGATGACATAAAAATGTTGAAAACAGGAATCTATAACAGGTCAGGCAGTTATTTAATACACAAAAAGATGAAGTGATTACATAGAAAGCTATTAGTAGACTTAAGTAAAAAGCTTAGGCGGTTTGAGTTCCATTCGTTCAAAATAAATAGATAATGTTACTTTTAAAGTGAGTAAATGTCGTTGCACTTCGTCCCCAAAAAAGAAATTTGTGTCATGGTTCAGTCCAAGCTGCACGTTTTGTTGTTTTTAATCTTAGTAGGTTTGAAGCAGGGGGTCTCCGTAGCTGAACCACGTGGATTTCTGCTGCGGGGAACCCCTGCTTCCCGAGATACTTACATTTATAGGTGGAGACGGTATCTCTCTCAAGTTTAAATGTCCTGGTCACATGGGCCAATACGAAGCTGCAAGGGATGACATCACTGCTTCCTATTGGTCAAAGTGAAATGGGATATTTAAGCCTCCACTACGACAACCAAAATAGTCAAGACGGAGCTGCTACCAGCACCCTCTTCTGAGGTAAGTATCTCAGGAAGAAGGGTGTCCCCAGAGAACCCCTGCTTCAAACCAATTACAAAAACAAAAATGCTGCTTGGACTTCTCCTTTGAAGTAGATTATTACAATGAGAATTTAAAGATACCTAAAACATGGCATATTTTTTAATTTAAAAAAGTTACAAAGCAGAGATACAGAATGTAATACATGCTGTTAAAAATAATCTACACTATTTAATGCCTGCTTTATATACTACTCGTAGCACAAGCTATTACACACAAATTGCAGAAAAAGGCTGTTTTTGTTCTAACACCTTTATACAAACTTGGTAACAAACAAATTGATTCTTTTAATATTTGTTATTGTTAGCAAAGAACATAAAGGGATTTATCTACTATGGACGGATACGTTCATGGGTCAGAAATCTGACACCCGCAAACATTTAATTTGAACGTATTTGTCCAATCCGGTCCCCATTTCCATTTGCTTTCTGAGTTGTTACAAACTACTAGACCGTAATTACGTAGTCCATCTGAAGTGAAGCAAAACCAAAACGTAAATTTCCATTTTTGCTCGAATCACATCTCTTCTCGTAATGTCCCCCTTATTATATACAGTATGTATATATATATATACAGTGTTCGACAATTGTATACATTTACTCGCCCGGGGCGGGTGGATTTAACCCCCGGGCGAGTAACTATTGGCCCAAGCAGCACACGTGTTTTTTTTTAAATTCCCCCGTTCGCGCTGAAATTTCCCTGCTCGCGCTGAAAAAAAAAAAAACTCCCCTACCTGACTCCTGATTGGCGCGCGCTCCAGCCTTTGTGGGCGCGCGGCCAGGCTCTATATGAGCCCGCCCCCAACGAGCGGCCATTCTGCCTGGAGCTCTTTTGGAGGGTAAGTACTCTCCATGCTACGGCCCCTCTGCTCCTTCCCTGCGATCCCCCTGGTCCCCACATGGCTCCCTACTCCCCACCGCGGAAGCTCTCCTGTCCCCTGCTCCTGTCCCATTCCCTCCTCCTGTCCCCTGCTCCTGTCCCCTCCTCCTGTCCCCTGTCCCCTCCTCCTGCTCCCTTCCCCTCTTCCTGCTCCTGTAGCCTTCCCCTCCTCCTGTCCCCTTCCCCTCGATCCACCGATCGATGTCAGGGGCGG